>NW_026643242.1:1800000-2077500 GCF_028829585.1 Penicillium vulpinum
TTTGTGTCTACCATAACCATGCACTACAGCTGGCAACTAAAGGTCAGCTTGTCACTGAATACACCGCCACATTCGCATTGAACCATATAGTTATATTCTTCTGAATTACCTAAATTGATAGCAGCTGTTGTCATGGCCGATGCCGCTAGAGCGATAACGAGAAAAAGGTCATCCCAGCCGAACTCCCTCAGATGAATCCTCGTTGCCAGTCGAATAGTGACAAAAATGGCCGCAGTGAGCACCATTACCAGCGCGGTAATGAAAAGTACATAGCCCCTATCTGGGACACCGTCAATTGTTTGGCCATAAAATACCATACTTTGGATAACATTGTCAAGTCAAATAGGTTGGATTGAATCAGAAAGATCATTTTGTATGTGCATTTAATGGATATAGGGGCAATAGAGCTATATTTTTTTTAATGAGATCAAAATCCATGAAGCATTCCTGCGTACTACTGGGCATTCGATGTGACCCCGGACGACTCCATGGGGGCCAAATAATGGATTCGTTATGAACTCGAGACAGAATTTTTAATTAAACCACTGCGAAACGCCTATGGCCTGCTTGTACGGACTATATTAGCCCCACTTGGCCTTATTGATGCTATATTAGGTCGTTAATTCATTCCAAATGCCCAGTTTCTCCAACAGCCTGTCTTCCTTTGCTTTTGTTTATCCAATTCAAAGGAGTTCTTTGAAGGAATCATGAGACTAACCTGGCTGGCTTTCGCGGCGGTTGCCGTAGCACGACAGGCCCATGTCGGATCGAATGGAATTATCCAGGGCCACGAAGCATCGAAGAATCCGGGAGTCACAGAATGGCTAGGGGTTCCTTACGCGCAGCCGCCGGTCGACCAATTGCGATTCGCACCGCCCCAACCCTACACGCCCAGAGGTGTTCACATCGCTTCAGAATACGTACGATCTCATCTTATCCCTCAATATTAGTATGAAGTTCTGACATTAATACGATCTAGGGGAAGTGAGCATTATCTGGGTTGATGCTTTTCTAATTCTTCAGTTAACAGAAATGTACAGAGACTGCATGTACTCGGTGTCGAAGCTAGTCGACTATCCCGACAAAACTCCCCAATTTGGCAGCATCTTCGAGGCCTTTGCGGCTATTAATAACAATACCCAAAGTGAAGATTGCTTGACTTTGAATGTTTGGTCAAAGCAAGACTCAAAGCAACCCAAGCCCGTCTATATCCATTTTTACGGTGGCAGTACGTTTTTGCTTCGTACTTTTTTTCTTGCCTCATATTTCTGATCTATAGTATAGGATGGACAAGTGGCACGACCAATACTCCCTTTTATTATGGAGGCGGATTTGCTGACGCAGAGGATGTAATTGTTGTGACGGTCAACTCCCGCATGAACATCTTCGGATTTCCTGGTCTGCCTGGGCATCCTCCTAACCCTGGTCTACTAGACCAACGTTTGGCAGTTGAGTGGGTGAAGAAAAACATTCATGGATTTGGGGGCGACCCAAACCGTGTTACTATATCTGGCCAGTCCTGTGGTAGTGCTGCTGTTGATTATTGGGCATACGCCTACCAGTCCGAGCCCCTAGTTGCCGGTTTGATCTCGCATTCCGGCACAGCCATCAGCTTCCCAACAAATAACAGGACAACCGCAGCAGAACATTGGTATACCGTGTCTGACCAGTTAGGCTGTGGGTCTTCAGGGGATGTCCTGCCGTGCATGAGAAAGCAGAATGCGAGTGCAATCCTCGCTGCTGCTAGTGCGGTCAAGGTTCCGACCACGAACCCTGCGAGGAAAGCCCCCGCTTTCCAGCCCACTGTGGACGATGTGACCGTTTTTGAGAATTATACTCTTCTTTCGCAGCAAGGGAAATTCGCCCGTATCGTGAGTGGGCTCTCCGACATCTCAAATATACTGGTCAATGTAGCTGCTAACTAGCGTCTTCCCCAAACAGCCCTACTTGGTCGGACACAATGCCAATGAAGCGGGATTCTACAAAATTGCGACCTACGCCCAGGGATCTACCTTGACAGATGAACAGTGGGATGACTTCAATATGCAAACGTTCTTCTGCCCATCCAATTTCGAAGCTGCCCATCGAAGTCGTCGACATACACCAGTTTGGCGGTTTCAATATAACGCCGATTGGGATAATACCCGTCTTTACCCCACTAGTGGCGCATACCATGGCGTCGAGTTTAACATGATTTTTGGAGAATCCGCCGAAGTTACCGGGATCGCCGAGTCCGATACGCAGCGCCAGCTGCAGGAGGAGATGCGTTCGGCTTGGGGCACATTTATCGCCGATCCCCAAAACGGACTAAGAGCTATGGGATGGCCAAGTTATAATCCCGAAGGTCAGTTCACACAAATTCAATCAAGATGATTCGTCCCTTAACATTGTTTTAGCTTTGACCCTTGCTGAGATCGGTCTTGATAACCATCCCGGCGTGTCTTTTGTAAGCACGAAAAACTCCTCTCAGCGGTGTGCAGCTTTGCTGGCGCAAATATGAGTCAACTCAATATTATTGTGCATACCCGTACGGACGCCTATAGTAACTATCGCTAAGTATATTTGTAATCAGTCGATATCTTACCTGTGATCAAAAGGTGGCATGAGGCGAGTACTAAACCAAAAAGGGAAAGGATCCGGCCGACATTATTCATTATCTTGTACATCGTACATATGCACATCGTACTTTTGTTCAGATATCGGCGTTGTATCCATGTCCCGAGGTCCCGATCGCTTACATGTGTGATTTTCGACTTTTCGACCTCGGGATATTACAGCCGAGGTGTATATTACGTATATATCAATACGTTAGTTAACTATGTACTTTGAATCTGATACGGCAGCTGTAGCCACAACTATACTACATACATACATCCTTATATCAACATATGTATGTATCTATGGTTTACAATATGACCAGGCTGATAAAGTGACAGTAGGATAAATACATCAAACAACGCTATGAATAGCCAACGCCGTGAATGCCAGTTGTTCAAACGCCAAAGTCAAATCCTACAGTGCTAAGAAACCAAGGGAATAATACATGAAAAGTCAAGCAATTCGATCACCGGTCGAAGATAGCCTTCATGTCCGCACAGGCATCGCGGTACAAAACGTCCACGCTGTGTTGGTCCCGCCACGGATTGGGTGACTTATCCCATGCATGTTTGGCTTTCTCGATGAGCATGGCACGAGGGCGTTTACCAAGGCTCTCTAAGCGGCGAACGAAAGTTTGACCCTCCTTCATCAACATGTCCCACTCGCAGATAAAGAAAAACACATCGCGGGGAATAGCTTCAGACAGTATACGGTCAGATGCATGGACTGGAGAGGCATAGGGGGAATCGCGTTCAGCCAAATCAGGAAGATAGGATTCATCAAAGAGGGTCGTGAAAAATGCAGGGAGAGTCTTGTCCGGCATCAGACTCATAGCACGACGGTGGTCGCGAGATTCTTCGAAGTCCAGAATCGGGTACCAACAGAACAAAGCAACGATGTTGAGATCGCTGACCTGATTGAGCAAATTTTGTGTGGAATCGGCTCGACCTAGATGTTCGTTCACTTCTGTGGATATTCTGCCACGCAGCCGCAAGGGCACTGTGACAGCCAGATTGCCGCCCGCTGAGAACCCGCTCAGCGCCACACGGCTCACATCCAATCCCAATTCACCCGCATGTGTTGCCAGATATAGTAGCGCCTCAACCCCATCATCTACGGCCGCGGGAAATGGGTGCTCCGGAGCCCGTCGGTAGCTGACACTAACCATTACGGCTCCGACATTGTCCAGCACTATTTTCGCCCATCGAGAATCATCCGTGGCGGCACCAAGTGTGAAACCACCACCATGGAAGTTGACAGCGACAGGGAAGCGATGACCTAGCCTTCGCTGCTCGTGATAATCTGGTGGACAGTAGAAGTGGAGGACGATGGGATGGCCATCGGAGTCGGAGGTAACGGTGCGGGTGAATAACGGTCGAGGTGGTGATCCGCCGATCTCATGTAGGAACATGCCAATGCGCATCAGGAACCGCCAAAAGACGGCCTGCACATAGAGCCACCAACGAGATGAAGCCATGATGCTGCAATGGGAAGTAACTTCTGTCCTACTGATCTGGCATGCGCATCGGAGTTACCCGGAAGCCGAGAATGATAAGATGGGCTTAAACCCCAATACCGGAAGATCGGTGAAATATTTGCGATTGAGGGAATAACGAAGAGTAAAATGGGCAGAGGATGTTAAGAGGGAAATAAGAATAGCCTCAAAAGTGCTGGACAGGATTGTGGGAGTAATAGTTCACAGAAAGTACAACGTAAGATCAAAAGCGGCCAGTTTTCGAGGGCTCCATACCAAGATACCAAGAAAATCAGGGTTTCTTGGTATCGGATGATGTCATCACACCTGGCCCTGGCTAGGTTTAGAATGTTTTTATATATTTATTGACTTCACTCTTTTAATTCTGTCTAGGTAGTCTACTGGTCTACGGAGTACTATTCGACTATTCAATTTGACCCTCCATCGGGGCAGTTCCTGTTTTGTTGTCGATCTCTTTATCTCCAAGCCTTCTAAAATTTGAAACATTGGATCGCCCTGTTCCGGGCCCTTCCTCCCCCACCCTGCCTTATATATACAAAGCCCCTCTACTTTTTCTTTCCCTTCTCCCCATACACTGACATTATGTCGATTAAACGGGCTCTTTCCAAGGCCATCAGAGGACACTTGGGAGGGGAAGATGACTCCTCCGGTTCCAATATTCGCTCTACCCTGCCACCTAAAGTTCGTTCCATTCCATCTCGGTCCGGTTCGCCCTCCGCATCCCCACGTCGCAGCATTCTAGGCACCTTCCTACGTGACAAGAATGAGTATATCTCTTCATCTGATGATGTCTCTGATGATTCTTCTACCGGTGCCATGAGCAAAAACCAACAAAAGAGGTTGGTGCGTCAGCACCGTCGAAGCGAGCGCAGTCGTCTCAGCGAGGAGATGTTCTCCGAGACCGACCGCCGCCGGAAGGATGAGGAGATTGCAAAAGCCGCAGCTGAGGAGACGCCAGATATGAAAGCTCGATACGGCGAGCTGCCCTTGATGCAGTCGGCCACTCGATCACGAGAATTGCGGACTCGGCTCGATGACATAACTATTGCCATGGAGGGTCAGCAAGTACTTTTCAGCGCACGGCTGCATGTCATTCGTCGAATGAGTGCCAAGCTAGTGTTCCTGGTATTCCGCCAACAGTTAGGTACCTTCCAGGGTGTTTTACATGAGCGGGAGGGGATCTCGTCTATCGCCATGGTCCAGTGGGTGGAGCACCTCCGGGTGGGCTCTTTTGTCACGGTTCGCGGCACTATACAGAGACCCGAAGTTCCGGTGATGGGCTGCTCAATTCATGATGTCGAGCTAGCCATTGAATCAGTCCACCTTCAGGTTCGCCGCGAGGAACCTGTCCCCTTCAGCGTCTACGAGGCAGAGATTCGGACCACTGAAGAAGACAAGGCCGAGGGCCGCCGCAATCATATTCCTGACCGGACACGTTTGGCCAACCGAATCCTCGACCTTCGCACAGCAAACTCGCAATCCGTCTTCCGTATTCAGTCCGCAACATGTAATCTTTTCCGTGCTGCTCTTGATGACCGCGAATTTATTGAAATCCATACCCCAAAACTGCAAGGCGCAGCTACCGAGTCTGGAGCGAGTGTCTTCCAGGTCAATTATTTCGGCCGCCCTGCATTCCTCGCTCAGTCTCCTCAATTGGCAAAGCAGATGGCTATTGCTGCTGATTTCGGCCGTGTCTACGAGATCGGTGCTGTTTTCCGTGCCGAAAACTCCAATACTCACCGTCATCTTACAGAATATACTGGATTGGATATTGAGATGGCTATTGATGAGCATTACCATGAGATGCTTGAGACCCTTGATGCTGTGATTAAGAACATTCTCAACGGTATCTACACCAAGTACCGCCGCGAGGTTGAGCTCGTCAAGTACCAGTTTCCCTCCGAGGATGTCGTATGGCTCGAACATACGCCAATCATTCGGTTTGTTGATGGTATCAAGATGCTGAACGACTCGGGTTGGTTGAATGAAGACGGCGAGCAGCTACCTCTAGATGAGGACCTGGGTACCCGTGATGAGATTCGCCTGGGTGAGCTTGTCAAGGAGCAATACGGCACCGATTACTACGTCCTTGACAAATTCCCTCGCGGTGCACGTCCCTTCTACACCATGCCCGATGCCGAAGATGACAGGTACACCAACTCATTTGACATGTTTATTCGTGGACAAGAGATTGTCTCAGGTGGTCAACGTATTCACGATCCCCATATGCTTGAGGAAAACATGCGTCGTGTGGGCATCAACCCGGATGATATGGAGGAGTATCTTGAGGGCTTCCGTTGGGGTGCTCCACCCCACGCGGGCGCAGGTGTCGGCCTAGAACGTATCGTGATGCTTATCCTCAAGCTAGGCAACATCCGGCTGACGTCACTGTTCCCTCGCGATCCCAAGAGTCTCCCAGCGAAGCCTGTTTCTGAACAGCTCCGCCACCCAGAATCATCGACCATGGAACCGCCGTGGCACCGTGAGCACAAGGCTCGGGTAGCTTTAGACCCCAGTGAGCTGCAGCCTTTGGAGCATCTGGTCGCTAACTACGGCGATGCTACATCGACCTCCTGGTTCGATGAGCGCTTCAAGATCTGGCGTGACATGGCCACAGGCGCAGCCGTGGCTTACGTGCCTAGCTCCAGCAACTACGCAATTATTCCCGGTAATCCGGCCTGCGACCCTAAGCAATACACGCGCACAATCACGCAATTCTTGCAGTGGCTACGTCGCGAAACAAAGTTGAAGCCCGTGTGGATCCTATGTTCGCCTGAGGTCGAGACTATCCTAGGCGAGCGGCTAGGCTGGCGCAGTTTGTCCTGTATCGCTGAAGAGCGCGTTGACCCATCGCGCAACCAGGCCGCCTCTGACGGCGAGATTGCACGTAAGCTGCGTCGCGCTGAAAACGAGGGCATTAAACTTGTCTCGATGAATCAAGGCGAGATGGTACCAGACGACATTCGCAAGAAGATTGACGAGCGTGTTAGTGAGTGGCTGGCCAACCGCAAGGGCACGCAGGTGCACCTGTCCGAGATCCGCCCATGGTGCGACTCTGAGCACCGTTGGTATTTCTATGCTCTGGACAAGAACGGCGTCGTCTGCGCTTTCGTTGCTTTGGCTATGCTATCTCCTGCCCACGGTATGCAAGTCAAATACAGCCTTGATTTCCCCGGTGCACCCAATGGTGTTATTGAATACATTGTCACGCATGCAATCCAGACCGCCTCCAAGAGCGGCGTTAAGGGCCTCACATTTGGCGCTGGCGCCACTTCCCAGCTCACCGCTGGTCACAACATGCACGGAACCAAGGTCAAGATGCTGGAGCACACCTACGAAGCCCTCGCTAAGCAGTTCCACCTTGTGCGCAAGAGTGAATTCCGTGCTAAGCTCGGCGCTACTGAGGACCCGCTGTACATCTCCTACCCGACCCATGGCCTGGGCTCTAAGGGCATCCGCGCCATCTTGAACTTCTTTGAAGATTAAGGTTAAGATCAAGATTTCTGTTAATGGCTCAGGTATTCATGTTGCTACGACTTAATGAGAGTTTCGCGCAATCTTGTTCGACCTAGATGGTAGCGCGTGGGCTCATCTTGAATAGACTGGCTGGCACAGATGCCAATCAGATTCTGGGAGACGCATAGAGGAAGAAAAGAAAGAAGGGGAGAGTCGACTTAACTCTGGTTTTTTTGGTTTTTAATTCTTATGCCTACTGGCTCTCATATACACTGCCCATAGCTTTGTTTTCTGTTTCTTTTTTCTTATTCCCCCTGTCGTTGCGCATCCTGTATCCAGCACCCCCGGGCCATGTACCTGATTTTGCAGCTTCGGTCTTTAATTGCTCTTCCTTGTTATGCTATCTGAATTTTGCTTTTTATATCTCCGTCATTTGACCTTGTTTGTCCGGGTCTATAGTTCTAAGTCGGCTACACAATTTTGCCTTTGGAAATAATGAACATGTAGTTAAAGTCCATGTTATAGGACGCTTATATGAGCCATAACTCCCATCCATTCCACTTTCATTAGGTCATTTACAATTCACTAACCTTGTCGTCATCAATGTGTACCACTTCTTGGGGTTGAGTGATCTACACAATGGCCGGGCTGAACAAAGATATATATATTAATGGGGTTCTCCGCTCAGTTCATGCTTAGTTCAATAATACATCTCCAAAATATGCAAAATCCACACCAACTTCATTTCTTCTTCGTTTCCTCTAAAACACTTTGCCTCCTAGCATCATTCACAGCCCTCCCAACCTCTATCACAACCCATCTCCCAATTACCACCGCAAGAACAGTAATAAGTACAATCCACCCAGCAGTCGGCACCAACGACCGCGGGAAAACATTAAACAGGAATGGATCAAGAATTAAGTCCACTGCTACTGGTGGGACATCTTCCATCAATGCCTGGTCAGTACTGAAATAATCGGCTGCAGCGCGCACATGCAGAAACAGGACTGAGTCACTGGTCGGTGCAGGATCGAGCGGGTCTCTGCTACTGTGTGGACTGGCGCGGCGGGGGATAGCATTTGTTTGGAGTGTTGGATCTAGTGTTGCGAGTCGGGCTGCCGCGTAGTTGCTCATGGAAGTCAGGACGCTTTGGTCCCAATCGTTTGAGAGCGGGTAGGTGGTGAGGGTGAATGATGTTGGTTGCTAAGGAGGGTGTTAGTCATATTTATGTATAGCGATGGGTATTATATATGAATAAAGAAAGGATTGATTGGAGTGGAGGGATTGATGGATGGTCTTACTGTGGCTAGCCAGCATACTCGTACTTCATACCGCTGGCCGGGGTTCAGGTTTTCAAGGAAGAACCACGAGTCTGTGCCGCCGGGTGCGGCATTCGTTGGAAATGAGGCATTGAGACGAGTGCGCACCACAGGCATCTGTGGTGATAGACGCTCCAGACCTAGGTCGTCGAGATCTGGCTCCTCAGAGGGCACGCTCACTGGTGCTGGTGCTAGGAAGACAGTCTTTTCCACATTGGCTCGTACCACTGCTGTGAATAGGGGGAGAATGAGGCCCAGTGTTGGAATGAGTTTGATGTGCATGATGAGAGAGTTGATAGTCTGTTGTACAATATAGGCAGATTTTTAGGTGGACGAATGATGTTTTAAGTGATTTATTCTTGGCTCATGAAGCGGCTGGGGCAGTGTTTCCCTTTTTTTCTCTAGAATAATCTAGAGTTCAATTAGCATTAAATGTGAAATACTGAAGGAAGTACATACAGTACCAAGGTGTGTGTCTTACTCCGTACTTTGACTTTGATATAGGCAAATGGTGGTTCGAGGTGGTCCTCCCCGAGTGGATCCGAACTTGACCGAGTATTGAGATAGCTCCAAAATACTATCACACCACGCTACCCCTTAGGGAAGTCCACCACTTGGGCACCCCTGGATACACTTCTTGAATGTTTGACCTTCGAATTTTCCAGTATAGTTATTCAAGCTCGAAATATACTCTTTTTCAATACTATATTCTAATCTGTTGTCCATCACGTGTAATCACGGGATCCCTACGAGGCGGTCAGTAACCGCTGCTCCTCACCGGGAAGGAGCCAATCAAAAGGCCCAACGCGACCCAACGAACGGATCAACAACGAAGTTCCCCCCTGTACAGCACAGACGTCTCCTCCTCCACAACATTTCTGGTCGAGTTTGTTTTCCCTTTCATCTTCTCGTCCATTTCTCCATTCTTCAGGTACGAAGACCACCCCCGCCCCCTTTCGTCGTGCATTTCCGTGTCGATTTGAACCTGACGGAGTTTCAGACCGCCGCGTTTGTTGTTTGGGTTTCCGTTTTCCCCTCCTGATTTTTTAGCCTGAAAAAACATCGACTCGATCACAATGAGAGAGATTATCAGTTTGAACGGTAAGTCAACATCATCCATCTATCCTGCTAGATAGAATTGATATATTTTCTTCAATGGACGCGCTGACATGATCGCTCTCTACAGTCGGCCAGGCCGGTTGCCAGATCGCCAACTCCTGCTGGGAGGTAAATAGCCACATCCATTGCGGGACAAATCTTCGGTAAACTAACAAGATTGATTTTCTAGCTTTACTGTCTGGAGCACGGCATCCAGGTACGTTGAAATTCCAATCAAACTCGAGATGGCGCCCGACCTTGACTCGGGCACCCCTACCCCCTATTTTCTGGTCGAGAGGTAAACACCCACGACTAACATGAATGATAGCCCGATGGATACCTCACAGAGGAGCGCAAGAAGGCTGACCCCGACCACGGATTCAGCACCTTCTTCTCTGAGACTGGTACGAAAAACCCGATTTTTCCCATCGTGTCCCCCCGCCTTGGATGTGCAAAATTCCAAAGCATGACTTTCTAACATTCTTTCTCCCCCACTTCACAGGCCAGGGCAAGTACGTTCCTCGTACCATCTACGCTGATCTCGAGCCCAATGTCGTCGATGAGGTCCGCACCGGTACCTACCGCTCGCTCTTCCACCCCGAACAGATGATCACTGGTAAGGAGGATGCTTCCAACAACTACGCCCGTGGTCACTACACCGTGGGTAAGGAGATGATCGATGAGGTCCTTGACCGTGTGCGTCGTGTTGCCGATGCCTGTGCTGGTCTCCAAGGTTTCTTGGTCTTCCACTCCTTCGGTGGTGGTACCGGTTCCGGATTCGGTGCTCTCCTGATGGAGCGTCTGTCCGTCGACTACGGCAAGAAGTCCAAGCTGGAGTTCTGTGTCTACCCCGCTCCCCAGAATGCTACCGCCGTTGTTGAGCCCTACAACTCTATCCTCACCACTCACACCACCCTGGAGCACTCCGACTGCTCCTTCATGGTCGACAACGAGGCTATCTACGATATCTGCCGCCGCAACCTCGGCATTGAGCGCCCCAGCTACGAGAACCTGAACCGCCTGATCGCTCAGGTTGTTTCTTCCATCACTGCTTCCCTGCGCTTCGACGGTTCCCTCAACGTCGACCTGAACGAGTTCCAGACCAACTTGGTGCCTTACCCCCGTATCCACTTCCCTCTGGTCGCCTACTCTCCTATCATCTCCGCCGACAAGGCCGCCCACGAGGCTCACTCGGTCACCGAGATCACCTCCAACTGCTTCGAGCCCCACAACCAGATGGTCAAGTGTGACCCCCGCAACGGCAAGTACATGGCCACCTGTCTGCTCTACCGCGGTGATGTTGTCCCCAAGGATGCCCACAGTGCCGTGGCTACCCTCAAGACCAAGCGCACCATCCAGTTCGTCGATTGGTGCCCTACTGGCTTCAAGCTCGGTATCTGCTACCAGCCTCCCCAGCAGGTCCCCAACGGCGATCTTGCCAACCTCAGCCGTGCTGTGTAAGTTTCTCTTATGATTCTCTTGGGTCTTAGAACCTGATTACAACCCTGATACTAATTATGATATATAGCTGCATGCTGTCCAACACCACTGCCATCGCCGAGGCCTGGTCCGCTCTCGACCACAAGTTCGATCTCATGTACTCCAAGCGTGCCTTCGTTCACTGGTACGTTGGTGAGGGTATGGAGGAGGGTGAGTTCTCTGAGGCTCGTGAGGATCTCGCTGCTCTGGAGCGTGATTACGAGGAGGTCGCCTCCGACTCCATCGAGGGTGATGAGGAGCTGGAGCCCGAGTACTAGATTAGCCATGTTTTGTGACCGGTCTTCTGGACTCTTGGTTGTTCCACTTCTACGGGTTGGCTTGGGGACCAACGCCGAGTCTAGAGGTTCGGTCCTCATGCGTCTATTGGGCTTCTTGCAAATAGAAGGGAACATAAGTTTTGCTGCCAATGATTTTCTGGCTTTGTTGTTTGATATATCTTTAATATCCCTGAAGCAGCGATGAAATTTCCCCTCGTTCCATCCAACTTTCGGGTTTCTACATACGTATGCCATTGTTATTACTCCCTCTCGTTTCACTAGATCTCGTAAAGTGTGCAATTTATAGATAGCTGGGTTGACTCGCGAAATCTCCTATCTCATAGTCCGGCCAAGGTTGGGCACCTGAGTTGATTAATATCATGCAGCATACACCTAGATTTACACTGTACGGAATCTTGGAAGGATATATGGTTATTGTGTTGCGCATTTCGAGACTTAAGAGAAGAGATGCATGCGAACCAATATGGCCATAGCAAGCTTAATCAAGTCTGGTATATTGTCTGGTCGTGACTAGTATGTAAGTTGTCCTAGGGGTTGTAGGGATTTGCACGCCATAGCACTGGCTGCATCTGTGTCAGGGGTAGTAAGACATGTACTACTACTACCACCACCCTCCGACTGAAACCTATATCGAGACTTCCAAGATTATTGTCGATATTAATTTCGTTCATGGCCCAGAAGGTCGAAGCATTCATTAATGAAGCTTGTTAAGGGAACATGATCTGAGACTTGCTATTGAGTAAATATAATAGACTTGATGGGTGCTCTTATAGAAGAGAATGTCTTCATTTTACGCTTTTTTTCTCTCCTTCTTTTCTGCAATGGATGTCTATAGTTCCGAGTTAGTCTACCATATTCAGTTTATCAATTAGATCACTGTTTTGGGTGATGTTTTAAAAAAAATCCACCAAATGTCTTTGGCTTGCTTACCATCATCTTTTTTTTGGCCTTTTTTTCTCTCTCTCTAGCTGATATATATTGTCAAAGACGCTGTCCTTGATGTATATAGACGCTACTTGAGGTTCGGAAAGCACCCCAGTAGCAATTAATACACGTAAATCAACTGCGATGAGAGCAATTTGAACAATTGGCAAGCTCCGAGCTTTATTAATGAGTTTCAATTCTTCTTTGTAGTTATAATCTTCTTCCCCCTTTCAAGGCGAGACAACAACGTGTTGAGATCCGGATGGGCGCTAGACCGACTGACCGCCTTGAGAACCCCAGGAAACGTCCCCTACGACATCGACTCCAGCCACTTTCTATCATTCCTCCCGAAGTTTATTTTCTTCCCTGGAGCTCGAGATTTATTCATATCTCGTGTCCTTTCTCTCTACCAAACACTGCGCTTCACCCATGCTTGTCTCATATTCAGACTAAGCTGACAGCATCCCGTGTCTCCAACTTGTCGCTCAAGGCCCCCAACGATTGTGAACTCATTGGAAGGCGGGGAGTTAAGCTCCTCCTAGGACACAGCAATGGCCGATACCAGTGAGTGACACTTAATGCTTCTTGCCAGACCCAAAAAATAATTGCAGGAGAGCTTCGGCGCACCTAAGGAGAAGGCCCGCCGACCTCCGTCATCACTAACCCCCTTCCCTTCATACACCCACGTTCTTTATGCGCAACCCAGCGGAACTGACGGATCACAATCTTCCAGCACAACGACACCCGAATCTCCACCTCACCCCGGAAGAGAAGCGCGTTTTCTTCCAGCTTTTTCAGGCTGCTGATACCACTAACCTTGGCGTCATCACTGGTGAAATTGCCGTTCCATTCTTTGAGAAGACTCACCTATCCCCGGATACCCTCGGCCTGGTATGTGAATATACCATTGGTCTTTTACTGCGATAATGGGAGTAATGGCTAATTATTGGTGGTGTAGATATGGCAAATTGCGGATAAAGAGAACAGGGGTCTCCTAACCCCGTCTGGCTTCGGTATTGTTCTGCGCTTAATTGGACATGCTCAAGCTGGCCGTGCACCCTCCGACGAATTGGCTTTGCAATGTGAGTGACATTTTCTTGAAACAAGTGGCACGCATGCTGATACCGTATGTGATTTATAGCTGGCCCTCTGCCTCGTTTTGACGGAATTGTGGTTGACACAACGGCAAGCATCCCGGAATCAGGAGCCAAAAGCCCTCCACCTGGAGCCAATGGACCTATTCGTGTTCCTCCACTTCAGCCGGATGACGCTAACAAATTCGTTTCGCTGTTCGAGAAGTCGGACGTCAAGAATGGGATGATCTCAGGTATATAGCTCTTCACCGCCCAGAAAGTGCCACTGCATCTAACGTGTTTGCTATTTGATGTATAGGGGAAATCGCAAAACAGATCTTCGAACGCGCCCGGCTCCCAAATGAGGTTTTGGGTCGTATCTGGTTTTTGGCTGACACCAAGCAGCGAGGTGCCTTGGATGCCACCGAATTCACGATTGCCATGCATCTCCTGACGTCATATAAATCCGGTGCCTTGCGCAACATTCCAGCGACACTCCCGCCTGGTTTGTATGAGGCGGCAGCTCGAAGGGGACCCGCACGGGCGTCTTTCACGTCGAGACCCGATGTACCCCCCGTCCCGGCCATGCCCCAGCAATTTACTGGTCCTCAGCGAACTGCAAGCCCTCTGAGCCAAGCCAATCGCTCAGCCTTTGGCTCTCTTTCCGCCCAGGCCACCGGGAATGACTGGTTGATTACCCCGCAAGAGAAGGCCCAGTTTGATAGCATTTTTGAGACTGTTGATACAGCCAAGTTAGGACTCATTACCGGAGACCAAGCTGTCGCTTTCTTCATGAAGGCCCAGCTTCCTGAAGAAACGCTTGCTCAAATCTGGGACCTTGCGGATATCGACGCAGACGGCCAGCTAAGCCGGGAAGAATTTGCTGTGGCTATGTACTTGGTGAGAATGCAGCGTAGCGGCAAGGAGCCGCTCCCACAAGTAGTCCCGCGCGCGCTCATCCCGCCCAACATGCGTCGCCAAGTCCCCGCACCAATGGCAGTCCCCACTCCTCCCCCGGCCCCCGCCCCCGCTGTGCGGTCAGCTGCAGATGATCTGTTCGGTCTCGACTCACCCGCGCCGCCATTCACCCAGCCCCAGATACCTCAGTCTACTGGAGGCTCCAATAATGCTTTCCAAACCCCAGGCTCGCCTTCCTCTAGGGCATCTCCTCAGACAGCATCGCACACCTTCAAGCCTTTTGTTCCAACTTCTACCTTCGGCCAGAGCTTGCAGCCACAGATCACTGGTGCATCAGCGGGACCTCCGACAGCGGTTCGCTCCCCCCCGCCTCCATCAGATGATCTCCTTGGTGACAATGATCCTGAAGAATCAAACAAATTGACGAATGAGACTACGGAACTCGCGAACTTGTCCAACCAAATCGGTTCTCTGGCCAAGGAAATGCATACCGTGCAGGAGAAGAGGACCACTGCCGAACAAAATATTACGCAAACTTCGCAACAAAAACGTGACTTTGAGGCACGTCTTGCCCAAGCACGGTCAATGTATGAGCAAGAGGTTACCAATTTCAAGGCACTTGAGGAGCGCCTCAAGTCATCTAAGGCAGAGACGCAGAAACTACAACAGCAATACGCATTGCTGGAAGCCACCCGCCAGGATCTGCAAAACCAATACGCGCAAGTTTCGACAGCCTTGGCTACCGATGAGCAGGAGAATGCCAGCCTGAAAGAGAAGATCCGCCAGGCCAATGCCGAAGTTGCCCAGCTTAAGCCGACGCTAGAGAAGGCGCGATCTAGTGCGCGCCAACAGAAGGGCCTTGTTGCCATTAACAAAAAGCAATTAGTTACTGTCGAAGGCGAACGGGACAAGCTCCAGGGTGAAATTGACGGTCTGGCTAGTGAGACTCCACAGTATTCCGAGGAGTCTGCGACACCGGCTGGCAGTGTGCCCGAGGTCATAAGCCCTGCTGCCTCTACGGCAAGCCAAAACACAAACCCTTTCTTCCGTCGAACAGGCAGCTCGAGTGAACAAGCTCGATCCCCTGATGTCTCGAATGATCAGCAGAGAGCATTTGACAGTCTCTTCGGACAGTCATTCGCAGCTGCCCCTGCTGCCGGACCACCACCCACTTCGTTCCGCGCCGAGTCGCCACAAGTTGCGGTCACATCTCCTGTTACATCTGCTGTCACGACCCCATCAGTCTCTCCTCCCCCTGGCTCTTTGCCTGGCGCATTCCCTGCTGGGCCCTTCTCTGAGCCACCGCCTCCGAGCCAGTCCCGACAACTGACTCCGAACTTCCTGCAGTTCAACGATAATCAGTCCGTAACTTCTTCTACTATGGTTTCGCCTCCTGCTAGTCGATTCGGCGGCCCTGAGCCCTCTGGATTCGATGCACTTTCTCAGGCGGCTACCAGTGACTATGGACCTACATCAGTGGCGGAATCTAGCGACTACAGTCGTGCACTAACCTCGACTATTGGAGGTACCCTGGCACGTTCTCCATTTGAGGAAGAAGGACAGGATGCCTCGGCCAAGTTCCCCGAGGTCCCAGCCGCAACTGCTCAGCAGCCGGAACCTGTGACATCCCCTATTGTCAATGAGAGCCAGGTCGAAGACAACAAAGACTTGAGCTTCGACGAGCTGTTTGGTAGCAAGGCACACAAACGGTCGGAATCTCAGCAAGGTAACGATTTCGAGGAGGCATTTGCTTCTATGAAGCCTGTAGCTGGAGCTGGGCAGACAAATGGTGCTACATCAGCTGCTGCATCCGAATTCCCCCCAATTCAAGAGCTACACCACGACGAAGATGAAGATGAGAGCTCTGACGACGAGGGTGCGTTTGGATTCGATGACAATTTCACACCTCCCGCGCCAAATGCCAAAAAGGAGACCCAGCAGGATTCCATCGACGCTGCCCAATTGGCTGCTTTCCCTGTCCCGGGAAACTCAAACAAACCCCCGTCCCCTGGGGCACAACAAAGCCCTCCAGGATATGAAGCCTCCAAAGAAGATAACCTTCATCTTCCTCCTAAATTTGATGGCCTTTTGCCGGAGCGTGCTGATCCTACCGTCGCACCGGATGCGCCTCATTCAGTGGAGCACACCACTGGGGCGCCAGTTGTAAGCAATGAGACCCAACGGGATTCTCTCTCGGATGCTGCCATCCCTTCTGGTGGAGCGAAGGTGGGAGGACCTGATTTTGAGGCAGCTTTCGCGGGAATGAACCTTGCACCCGCAGCCGAAGCAGATGACGATGACGACGACGAGCCACAGAGCTACGAAGCCAAGAACACAACTGACTTTGATTTCTCTTTCGACTCTCCGTCCCAGAAGCAGCAGGCTGTCTCCGGTGCCGATGCTTCTCAATCTAACTCTCAGTTCTTTGCTTTCGACAACAACGTCCATGCAGCTGCCGCCCCGCCTGTCGGATCACCTAAGGAGGGAGAACCAAAGCCGGCTTCCAACGAATGGGATGCGCTCTTTGCGCCTCTTGATAACTCCAAGCCCCACACTGGCGAAGACTCGAACGGAGCGACATCGAAGCAGCCTGGATGGGCTCTGGACAACGACACTGGTGAAGATGACCTGATCCTTAAGCGGTTGACCGGTATGGGCTTCACACGGGATGACTCCTTAGATGCCTTGGAGAAGTTTGACTACAACCTTGACAAGGTAAGTTCTGTTTCACGTTCTGTTTTGCATTATACTGACTAAAGACCAGGCTGCGGACTACCTGACTTCAAAGACTTGATTATGACCACCTTCCCTTTCTCACTGCACATATCTCCTACATATTGTTTGCTTTTGCGCCTATGTCTCTCATTCCTTTATGGAACCTTGGAAGTCTTGGAATCGATGACGGGTCTATCAGTAGTTTCCTTTGCATCGATGTTTCCCTCCGTTTGTCCAGCGCTATGTATATCGTTTCCCTTCATTTTTTTCCCTTATGTTGTGACCACATTGGTCTCCCATTGATCCGGCTCCTTGCTAAATGCCATTGGCTTGGAACCGAGCATTTTGTTTATTGTCTCTTTGCGTGTGTAGTGTAGTTTACAATAATTCATAATTGAGTTAAATATTTTCATATATCTTAGCACAGCTACAAAACATACAACAGTGAGAATTCGCTGGTTGAATCTGATGTCTTGGTGGGTCTGATAAGTGCGATCATAAATCGCGCTACTCTAGGGCTTTCGATATCCATGCCCATAGCTTTGGATTTACAATAAACGTCATTGAATTTGTAAAGCGATTCAACTGTGGTTTATAGCTAAACCCACAATCTGAAACCACGGCGAGGTTCTGCGCCAGAGTGAGATTCATGGTATTTCTAAAACAATCTCTCTCCGATTTTCGAATCTCAGACATAGGCCTTTCTTCTGCCTGCGTCTCTTCGTATAGTTGCACATATTGGGATAATTGTCTCTGTGAGATGATTAAAGTCTCAAGATAGTAGCCAGGGTGAACTGTATTCCAGAGGGTACGAAAAAGACGCAAATCACGAGTCGAATCAAAGGTAAGAAGTCTCATAAGGGACTAGGAAAACTTTGTATGCTCTAGAATAGCAGTGTATCGAGAAAAAGAAACGGCTGCCTTCCGTTATGGAAATTTCGGCTTGATGCCTCCTTATATCCCTCTCAAAAGACATTGATAAGATCCTTGCTAAGTCCATTTCGGGATTGAGGCAGCCCAGGAGGAGCCAATAGGACCGCAAACGGGACAGAAGAACAAAATGACCAATCAAGTATTGATATGATGTCAAAGTCATGGTTAGGAAAAATATTGTTGACGTTCAAATCAGGGTGATGGAGAGGAAATGAATCCGGTAAAGTGTGTGTTAGGTGGTCGTTTGTGCATTGAACAACGAAGATGTTTGAGAGTATCCGCCACAAGGATGTAGTCCAACCAATTCTCCGCAGAATCAGTCTTGTCACCGGTAGCCACAAAGTCGTTCCAAAGATTACAGGCATCCTGATAGGCTACATATTTTTCGTAGTCCTTGCGAGAAGGTATGGGAGCAATGAAATAGTGAGTCGTAAGAGGGAAAGACTCTGATGGTGTACCATGGCAGTTGTGAGACTATTGTAGAACTCAGACTCTGTCGCGAAAAGTCCACGAGTGAGCACGTCTAAAGAATAACATTCGTGGAGAATATGGCGCCGGCATATGCATTCCCGTAACTCGATATTATCATTCTCTTCGAAAAGCGAGCCAATGCGGTTCAAAGAAACCCGAGCAAGTTTGTATGTAATTTGATCTAATCGGAATATGACTTTTGATTTGTCGGCTAGATTCAGTTAGTCCGTTGAAAGACTGGTTGTCCAGAGCTTTTGGAAAGACCATCGCCTCGCCTTGTTCATGAGAATATAGGGAACGCCGATTGTATTTTTGGAGATTGCACTGTTTATATATCAGTGAATAGATCAAAGTTGCCCAACTATGATCCTACATATACGAGTCAAACTCTAGCATGGGGATATCCGTAACCCGTCCGAGGGACTTCAGTGTTGCAGCTTCACTCGCAAGAAGTTGCTCAATTCACCCGGAAAACCGACCAGAGCCAGATCTAGGTGACCGTATGATCTACTCAACACCATCCTCAAACTGAACAGTCACTGCCCAATTGAAACTACCATTCATTGGATCTTGACTGGGGTCGCAGGAACAATGTATCTCGTTCCGGGGTGCCATAGCGGAAAATGAAACTTTCATCCGTATTCTAGTGCATGTTATTGTGTGGTAGCATTTGGAACTTCCAAAGTCTCGAGTTGTTGAACAAACTTGGAAGAAAATGAGTCAAGTGACAAATAAATTGCTTTTGCTAGCTAGAAGGTTTCTGTATGCTGTTGTGTTCATGTACCTTTTTACTGGCCAAATACTTCTTATCATCCTAGCTACAGTACTCAATACTATAAAACAAAGACATCTGAAAGAATTATTTGAGAAGACTACTAAAAAAATGCTAAGGGGCTTGGAACCTCGAATATTCCAACGGTTGGAACTAAAAGGCCCAAATTAGGGTTGAATTCCATATTAATGGAATTCATTGGGACTCGCAACACTAAATGATCTAATAGGCTAGGCTTTCCTTCCAATATATTTTGTATCCTAAGCCCCAGAGATCAAAAAGTCAGAATTTGTTGTAGACTCAAGAGTCGCTCCTGGACTTCCATTTTCAAACATCTCGTATCCTCCCTAAAACCAATATTGGAGGATTGCAAGACAGGTTCATGTGAGTTCTCCCCCGAATCTTCATGTGGAGGAGAGACAGAAGTAGAGCTTTCAGCGAATAGGTATGAACCTATCGCTTGGTTTTGTCGTTCGGTGAGGTAAGAGCATATCTGCACGATAGAGATGAGCCGAATATCACCGAGTATCGCCTTCTCCCCATGATTGCTTAGCTCTACGTCATGCCCAAGAATATTTATTACCGAGATATAAGCATTAATAAGCGAGGAATAACAGCCGATACATAGATGGCGAATGGCGTTGTCGAATGGATTGGATTCCACGAGTGATGGCGGAGTCGTGGGCATAGAAGGCGTGAGAGCACTGTCTTCGACATGCAAGTGTTGGCCTCTTATAATTTGTAGCAGAAAGTGCGAGGCTGAGAAGAGATAGTAAAGGATACCGCCGGGTGTCTTCATCTCCGGCTCCGGTGTTGGGCGATTGTTTGAACTTCGTGTCGAATCAAACGAATTGAAGCCAGCAGAGCCGTGTGCAACCCACAAGGCAACCGATGCAAAAGCAGTAGCATCTATGACCAGCTTACTATCAATGGGAGCCTGTTCGCGCCAGGTTTGAATTGATGATCGTGATGGTCTTGCGAACTCGTCGGCTAAGCGACCCAATGCCGAGAGACGAAAGCTGAGTTTGGAAAGTTGCCCGATAACGACGTCAGGACCAGCTCCGCTGCTGCTAGCTCCGCTGTCTGTCATACTAATGATGCTACGACGTCTGTCGGTATGTTCAGATTGTCCATGTACATGAGGTGAGGGTTCAACTGGGACGGGGCCAGCCGATCCAGTGTCTTGATCCTCCGCTGCATTCCTTGTGGGAGTATCCCAGTCCAGAATGAGGCCTGGGATACCAGAAATACATGCAGGTTTGATGGAATATACAATCGATTGGCCGGCTGTCGCGCCGAGAGGTGCGGGTGGAGGCGGAGTTAACCCTAGAAGTGGAGTTGACGGTGGATCACCATCTATGTCCTTGGGTTTGTATATGGTCGGTCGGCCCTTGGGTAGGGAGACGCTATAGACACATTGCGCTTGTCTACGTAGGCAGCGTATGCATCCGCCTGTGTTTTCGGAGCTCATACGGACACATCGCAACTTCTATGGCAACGGTCGCATGACTGACGTATGTGCGTTTCCGCCGTCCGAGGTAGCATCGTTTGGAAGAGTAAAAGAGTAAAAGGGTAAAAGATCCAAGACTTTCTGGGCTTAGAGACCGCTCTCTTGTGGGTGAGTTTTCAATCTCACCTAAATGGGGTGCGGGGCGACACCTGGGCAATATATAGGCGCCACATGTTGATATGCGGGAGAGATTATGTGCATGAGGTCGCCCGTGGACATATGCACGTTTACTAATCACGCCTAGGACTAGGTAAGATAATCACAAGAGTACTGGTCTTCGGGTAATTTTTAAAAAAATATATGTATATTTCCAGACTTCCATGTCAACTAAAATAGGCACCCCTCTTTCACCAAAATACATTGCTGTCTTATGTTGTACACTAATTACTATGTACTAGCTCGAACTATCCATTCGTGCCTTTTATGCTATAGCAACGACATCCTGATTTCCATTGCTGTAGATTCTCTTCTAGGGAAGAATTAAACCCAGCACAATAGCGGTTCCAAACATTCCAATGGAAACGGCAAATGCGGCCTTGATACCTTGCATATACGCAAGTATGATACCAGGGATATCTTCTGCAGGGAATACAATTCGAAGCTCCGTGGAACCAGTAACATAAACGGCTAGCGGATCGACTCCAGGGGCAGTCAAGGGCAAAGTAGTGATGAGCCGGTTGACAAATGCCGACTGGGCCGCCGAGATGCTGAACGCACCCCCAAGTGTTTGAAAGACTGTGTTTGTGTTAGCTGGCAGATAATGACTGTGGAAATCCGAGGAATATCTTACAATACAGAATTGCAGTGACGGTGGAGATATCTTCAGCATCGACCTTTGCGTGGGCAATGTTGAGGCAGTTCTGATATGGAAACGCAATAGCTGCTCCTGCGAGGATTTGGTATCAGATCCACTTTGCGGAAGAGGTATGGATATCCACTGAATAGAAAAGGCCGCTCGCGACTGTCGCAATAGCCGCGCCTAGAACCATAAATGGCGCTGGACGACCGGTGACGGTGACGGTAATACCGCCTGCGAGAACAAGGATTCCGATAGCAATCACCATAGGTAGATTATCCACACCGGACTGAATGGGATCGGCTCCCTTAACACTCTGGAAGTATTGAGGGAGGTAGTAAAGAAGTAAAAGGAATGAGCCAGCGAAGAAGAACTGGTAAGGCGATGCAGCCCAGAGATCACGCTGCTTCAATAGTCTCGGCACTAGCATCGCGTATTCACCCTGGTACGATTCCCAAGCAATCATAGCCAGAAAAATTAGGGCAAATCCAACGAGGAGGCCTATCACCTCGCTGCTTCTCCAGGCGTGCGTGGTTCCCGCGTACTGGAGCGCGAGAATGAAGCAAATAATGCATGCCATCGCAAGGACGATGCCCACTGGATCTATCTGCAACACCTTCTCTTTCCAAGTAGCCGCTTGAACCTTCACAGCACTTGGAAGATGGAAAAAGAACACAATGATGACCGCAACGACAAATCCGATTAAAAGATTGATATAGAAACACCAGCGCCAGGTCGCTTTATCTAAAAAAGCACCGCCGAGAAGTGGGCCTGCCACAGCAGCGACATCGTAGGTGATGCCAAGTAGCCCCATAAAAGTCGGCCGCTTTTTTGGCTCAGCACAGAAGGCAATAATAGTAGTTCCGCCAGTCGCGATTCCAGCGCCGCCGACGCCAGAGATGGCGCGACCCACGATTAGAGTGTTCGAGTTTGGTGCAACACCACATATGAGACTGCCGAGTTCAAATAGAAAGAGGGTTACAAGAAAGGTTGATTTCAAGGGGAAGAATTTGTATGCTTTGCCCCAGGAGGACTGGAAACCGCCGAGACACATAAAGTATGCTGATCCATACCAAGAGACCTCTGAAAGCCCATGGAATTCATCAGTAATTTTTGGAATGGCAGTACCGACAATGGTCTATTTGATATTAGAAACTAGCAAATAGAGATGGGAGGGTTTGAGCGTACTCGCCTGGTCCAGAGCGATCAGGAAGACCGACATCATGACCGACCCAACAAGGAGCCACAGGGTCAAACCCGTAGGATATTCATCTTTGGAGGCCTCGCTCAACAAAATGGGCTCATTGTCGACTTTCTCATTTCTCACTGTTTCAGACATTGTTAGACGAAGACAAATGTCCAACACTAAACACTGTGCATTGGTGAGGCTTTGACACTGGGAATATAGCGATGCCTCTCAAAATATTTCCCGGGGGGTTAAATGCAATAGGAAACCGAAACTAAGTCCTGGAAATATATATCATCTAAATGGTCTTTTCACTTACTGATCTTAGGGCTTCGGGATAACCTGAAGCGGTTCTTCGGTGGATTATTCAGCTTTGGCCAGCGCCCTTGATTGGCTGTCGCGAGGTTAGTTGTGCCGAGAACTAAAAGATTGCAGGTCAAGGGCGCAGCAATATCAAACAAGCCAAGCCGGGATAACTATTGTACCGTGTGGGTAAATGAGATTGCGAATGAGCGACCTTCAAGAATTCTATCGGACTGTTAATCGCAGGGCTAGCGACCACTGGGGACTTTGATCACATTTGGGGTTTGAATTCTCCACTTCGACCTCCTTCGCAGTAATTTCCGACGTTCTAGTAACATTTCACTGTCCCCCAAACGCTGGTCTCTCGCACAGCGACATGATCGGATAAGAATTTACCAAGGGGGGAAGCACTTGAATTGACAGAATGGATCGTGATTCTCAAAAGCATTCCCTCTGGCTGAAACAACAAGGGGGTTGTACATAAGACGAACTAGACATGTGAATGATCAAACGAAAACAGGTTCTTCGATGATTTCGCGTCGTTCTCAACCCAACCAGTACAACCGATTTGCTCAACCGTGTTGCTAGACAGTTGTTTCAGGGTCGAAGCATTGGCAGCATTCGCTATGAAGCGCTCCCCGTTCTCCAACCGGCCTATCACATATGCCTGTCCAGGAGAACCGTTGCGCTGGAACTCAACCGTGTACGTCTGCACTTGTTAGTCTGGGCCGCTTCAATGATTCAGATACGCATACCTCGATAATTGCGCGACCATTTGCTTTAACTGCAATCGGTGGTGAGGTAATATCGCGCGAGTACTCTGGAAGAGGGGCTTGCGATGGGTACGAAGATCGACCTGCGCGTGGCCGAACCGAGAGACACACGGCGTGATGGTAGGACAGAACGCCACCATTGGCGAGAACGAGTCCGTGTATACCGCGGCGAGCGCGTAGATCGCGAACGACTTGGGCTATGGCCTATTTTGAATTGGTCAGAAGCATATCATTTGGCGAACTGGGAGTCGTACATGGAGAGAATAGTTGTTTCCTGCGCCGCCAAAGGAGGTCAACCCACCAAGTACTGTCAGGGGGCAGTTTCTTCTGGTGATAGGGAGATTGAGGTGTAGAGCGGCCAGTTTGGGGACGATAGGGAAGCAGCTTCACAAGTTAGCAGTAGAACGGTGCAATCGCGGGAAGGAGGCATACGAGTAGAAGTCATAAATGTCGATGTCCTCTTTAATCAAACCAGATATTCTAAGAGCTTCATCGAGCGAGTTTGAGATACTTGGACTGGAGTGAAAGTCGGTGCGTTCCCAGACTGCGTGCATCTTTGTTAGTTCCACTAAATGAAGAAGACGAGTGATGCACGTACAATTGCTGGTGTCGCTGGTTCCTGCACCTCCAAGGGGGTAGATCCAGCGAGATTCTGGAACTCCCAAATCACGCGCAACTTCCACTGAAGTCAAAATACACGTAGCCGCCAGATTGACATTGTTGAAGGCGTTCATCAAGAGGGGATCTGGGGATTCTTAATGCTACCCTGTGGTATATCAACAGTTTGACCTACATGGGGAACAAATTATTCTGTTATTCTTCGTTATTGTGGCAATGGAATGGACTGTTGCAGCAGGCTTGCCATAGTTCCACGAGACGGGATTCTTCTCCGCAATCTGAGCAAAGTTGGCATACAGCTCTGCCGACTCCTGATGATTTTCGGCATAACTCTGTTTGCGATGGGCTCGAAGTCCTGCTTCGTACAGGGGATACACTTGAATAGGAAGTCCGATAGAATGCAGTGTTCCGAGATCTGATGCGAGTCAGCAATCTCCCCTATTTTGTCTTCGAGTTAAACGAACCATCACGCTGTGACCGTTCCCATATAGAAGAATGGTCGCTTATTTCAGTCCAATTCTTAGGAGGGGACTGCTTTGATGCAGTTAATGCAGCCACTATATTTTTCTTTCATTAAGATCTTCCTCTTCCCAGAACACCAAATCAAAATACAGGAGCAAACGAACAGGTTGCAAGCGCTTCACCACCAGTCACAACAGCAAGACGGGATTCGCCCTTCGATACCCGTCTAGCAGCCTCATCAAACAATTTCGCAGGCGCATTTCCTCCGTGCCCACTTTCATGCTTGTGCACCAGTTTCACTCCGAGCTTCTCGGCCAAAAGATCTGCAACGTTAGGATATGGCCAGGTCCAGTTAGCAATGACATCAATGCTATCAATGGCCGAAAGTATCTTTGTTCTCGCCGCTGAGCTGTCATCTATGGCAGCGTTAATGGATTGCAGCATAAGCTCGAGTGGCTCATAGGCATGCTCGGGCTTCAAGGAGTTGTTCTTGATGTCTCCGACTCCGATGACCACGGGGGTCAAATCGGCGGCGCGCGACATTCTCGAATTAGCGCAGATGATTATCCCAATGATTGAGTGAGAAATAAGGTCCAAGGATATTAACTCTCTGGGATTACCATCGTCGTGATATGGCTATACTATAGCCGCTACTGGCTCAGTATCTCCTCAAGCCCAGGCCCAAATACTTGCCGAATAACCTCGGTGATGGATTTGATTGGACAGTCAATCGCCACTAACCAAGACCGCGTGAGCATAACGAGGATGGTTCACATATCATTATTGATGTCGGATCCCAACAATTGTAGGTTTAATGCCGGGTCAAGACCTTGATGGGTTCCTAACCCCAGAAGCCGACATAACGGATAGTACCCACCGGTGCGCCTTGGCTAGTAGTAAGTTGAGACTGCAAAATCAAAAGCTGACACCTGCATTTCCTATGATTCTAGCATTCATGCCTTGATAAATGCATTAATCTGCATCTAATTCTAGGTGAATGTGGTGGTCTTGGCACACTAAAGACCGAGGGCCGCGGTACATTGTTGGTCGATACTCCTCACCAAAGTCCACCGTGAAGGAAGGTATACAACGTGTGGGGAAAAGTTGATATGACGTATTCCCCATAGCATCCTAAATTCCTAAATTTCACTTTTTTTTGTGAGTAGTTCTCAACATAATCATCATGGCTGCATCGTTGAAGACCCAACCCCCCGTGGTAAAGCACTATACTGTATCCTTTCCTCAACCCCGGACACTTCTGGTCACCATCAACCGTGAGAAGCAGCGAAATTCCCTACCATCAGACGCCCATTGGGAAGCCCTTGAGCTTTTTACTTGGTTTGACCATGAGCCATCCCTGCTTGTTGCCGTAATCACCGGCGCAGGGAACAAGGCTTTCTGCGCGGGCCAAGATTTGCAGGAACAGAACTCGAAACAGGCTCAACACATTTCTCCAGCCCAGAAAGCAGTTTATATGCACCCACCCACTGGATTCGCAGGACTGAGCCAGAGGAAAGGCTTAAAGCCCGTGTTGGCCGCCGTGAACGGGTTCGCCCTTGGCGGAGGATTCGAGATTTGTCTCAATTGGTCAGTCTGGGCCATTCTTTCAATGTGCCTTGGGCGTATGCTATTTGATACTAATATATAATGTTTGATCTAGCGATATCGTCGTTGCCTCACCCACAGCCGAGTTTGGTCTTCCGGAAGCAGGAGTTGGGTTATTTGCCGCAGCCGGCGGTCTGCCACGCCTTGCACGAGTGTGTGGTATGCAAATTGCCACCGAGTTGGCGTTGACCTGCCGTCGCCTACCCGCGCAAGAAGCTCTGAGCCTTCGCTTGATAAACAGAATCTCCAAGACGCCTGAGTCTCTGTTGGAGGAGACTTTGGCCATTGCAAAGCGGATCACTGAATTTTCTCCGGACGCCATTTTGGTCACGCGACAGGGCTTGAGGCAGGCATGGGAGACATCGAGTATCCAACACGCGACCTCACGAGTTCGTGAGGCGTATGTGGACCAGGTACTCAAAGGGGAGAATTTTAAGATTGGCGTGGAAGCATTTGCAAAGAAGGTTCAACCACAATGGGCAGAGTCTAAAATTTGAACAATCTCTTCAGTTTGTTGTCCTAGATGTGGGAAGAATCTGGGAGTTACAACCAATATGCCCGATTGCATCAGTAGTGTGTAGATTTCGTAGCTAGGGAGCTGCAAATTAGAACCTACCGCATTTTTTCCATTATGCCCTTCACTTTATTACCTTGTCTATGCCTTTTACTACTTGCTCTCTTTGTGTCGAAATTTAAAGCCAATTACCACAGTAATGTCTATGTAGTTATTCAAATTTTTGTCAAATTCATTTTCAAACCCTGTGAATTGGATATATATTGTGAAACATTGGCATGTCGCGGCCTGTTAGTATCAATCCGCCGTATTTGTGATAACCTGTCATTATCGACTAATCGCGGTATACTAGACCGTGAATTTGCTACCGGTTTATATTCTAGGACGCGGATGGTAAGTAATTGTGGTAAGTGTGTATTGATCGATCAGGCCTCGCAGCGTACAAACATGCCGGAGAAGCCAAACTCGAGACTAAATCTGGCAATCTGCTAAAAGCCTCTGAATATATATGTTTTCAATTCAAATAGAACATAGCCCACATTCCTCCCTCAAAGCTTGCTCCTCATGGCATGTCCACTTTCCAGGTGCTCACAGGCTTCTTCCGCCATACCCTCAACAATATCCTTTGCGGGCAGGATTTCGTTGACCACAGCTGCCACCTTGCCCATAATGACAGGATGAGCATTCTCAAGTATCTCATTATCATCCTGCTTAGTGTCAAGATCATTCTGGTTTGCGATAACGCCCCGGCTTTGAAGGAATAGGGAGCTCGCCAGGTCACCAGGTCACCAGGTCGTGGTAATAACTGGTAAGCATTTACCAGTAATTACGAGTAGTTGATGGTAGCTTATAGGGGCTACCATAGGAGGGTTTTGGGAGGGGATAAAATTGTCTGACCTGGTGAGCAGCTCACCAGGTCAGAAAAAGAAATACGATTCCACTATTTTCTAGTAGTTCCTAGTGATTACTGGGCTACTAGTAATAACCAGGGGATTTTGGACGTAGAATCTGGGAAAGGACCCAGGGATGACCTGGTGACCTGGTCAGCTAAAAGGTACATCTGTCGAAATTATCACATGAAATTGACCTCTTCGGGAATCCCTATTATTTACTACTAACTACTAGTAATTACTGATAAATGCTTACCAGTTATTACCACGACCTGGTGACCTGGTGACCTGGCGAGCAAAATGCCTGGCTTTGAAGATCAAGCAACTCCTGCCTACGGCTTCGCTCCCAACGACGAATATAGGGCGTGGCACGGACATGCATAGTTCGCCCGCTAAAGATAATTGTCCGAATAATGTCGTCAAAGCCTGTCTCCTGCAGCATCTTTTGGTGGTAAGCTGAAGCGCCAGACTCCTTCGCGAGAATGAAGCGAGTTCCAATCCAGACCTCCGATGCTCCAAGCATTAGGGAGGCAGCAAGTGACTGGCCGTTGAAGAGACCTCTAGCCACAATTAAGACAACATCCTTGCCCGTGAATGCGCTGCGTTGGCCTTTAATTGCTTCGGCTATTGCTGGAATCAGGATCACGGTAGGAATGTCACCAGTGTGGCCACCTCCCTCCCCTCCTTGGGCGCAAATCAGATCTGCGCCATTTTCGATTGCCTTCTGAGCGTGAACTGGGTGTCCCACCATGTTCATGTAAAGAACGCCACCCTTGTGAAACCTTTTGACGACATGTTTGGGTGGCAATCCAACTGCAGATACAAACAACTTGGCTCCACTTTCGATGATGATTTCAATAAGCTCGTCGAGCTTTCCGTGTGAGTAATCATGACTGAAAGTCAAATATTAGCTAGCTGTCATATTATCAGTCGCCGTGGAGTGAGAATCATACTTGGTCTTTCTTGCGGCACCTCCTACTTTGGGAATGAGTAAATATACGCCAAATGGCGCATTTTTATCAACAAGGTCGTTTTTGAGATCTACCAGGGCCTCACGGAGAGCCTCAGGGGTATAATGAACGCCACCAATAACTCCCAAGCCTCCAGCATTAGTGACAGATGCTACAAGTTCACCTCAACTCCTCCGAGGCACCAAGGAGTTGAGGTGAACTTGTCATGGCACTGTTTTAAAAATACATGTATCTTTGCTGCATAAATCTATGTAAGTGATAGATAATGATATCTCCACCTGTGAAATCAGCAATGTTGAATTACTCGGACCGAGCTCCAAACTGGACACGATACCCGACCAGTGCCTAACTAGAATTATGTAGTATATCTTCATAAGATTATGCTTTCCGGTTATTTAAACGCTTTCTATAGCTGACCATTTCATGAAGTTCAGGCAAAGTTGGAGAGATACAAGGTCTCAAAAATCTTCTCACGCCCAGTACTTGTTGAAAACCCAGCATTCAAGCTCCTAGCTTCAAATCCATCCTCCTCGAACGATTTTCTTTCGTCACAAAGGTCTCGAATCTCCTCAAACATGGAACTAATCTTTCATTTAACGCTTCCTGATACCCCGGTACCAGATGGATTGTCTGTTCATCAGTTTTTGACTCAGTACAATCCCGACATGGTTGCAGCAGACAATCCCATTCTCGAGGATTTGGGCTTTCCTTACAAGAAGTTGACATATGGTGGTCTTCGAGCTCAAGCTGCCGTCGGCGCTGCTGCTTTAGTGAACCGGTACGGCTCTGCAGCCGGGTGAGTATACAAAGTGTGGGGAAAAGCTGATATGACGTATTCCCCATAACATCCTAAATTCCTAGATTTCTCTTTTTTGTTAGTAGTTCTCAACATGATCATCATGGCTGCATCGCTGAAGACCCAACCCCCCGTGGTAACTGTTATGTGGATGGGTGGGGTTGTTGGGTAAGTCTACTTCCAGAGACTTTGGTAACAGCATTCGAGAAAACTAACTGGACATGCTATAATGGAGTGAACACCGCCTAGTCAGGTGCAGAGCTTGCTCATGCGATAGCTACTATTGAGCCGACCATCATTGCTTGTGAGGCTGAATTTACTGGGCGGGTAAAAGAGGCTCTACAAATGAAACAGGGCCCTCCATTCATGCCCCAAATTGTGGAATTGGGGGACCGCGATGGATCTGTATGTTAATGAACACTTGTTCTACCTCCCTGCTTTTAATATCTCACTCCACTCTGTTGCAAAAGCAATGTTTGCTGACTTCGTGATTTCCTTTTCCATAGTTCACAAGTTCATACATCGATCAAGCTTCCGAATTGACGCCTCTCCCCCCGTTCGATTTGTCTGGGCAGGATAACCGCAAATATCCTTGTCTCATCCTATTCAGCTCTGGCACGACCGGAAATCCGAAGGCCGCTATCCTCAGTCATCACAATATCATCGCACATTTATAGGCAAGCCAAACCACCGATGCCTGGCTCAACAATTGTGACGCTCGCGAGGTTTTCTTTGCACCATGTGAGTATCCAATGAAGATCATAATCTTTACGGATGGTACTGCTTCAGCTGGGTAGCTGCCTGGACCATTTTGAAAAGAGTCCCCCTGTTTCTCCCAATATCCAACTCATCTGACATGATACTGTTTTTTATTAGTCCCACATATGATCGGTGCCTTGGGCGCCGTTTTGTTCCCCGCTTACATGGGTTCCTACGTTGCTGCAATGAGAAATTTCACCCTTCCTAGTTACATCAAAGCATGTGCAAAGGTGAAGGCTACGACACTGAAGGTTGTTCCGAGTGTTGCTGTTGCGTTTGCCCAGCATCCACTTGTGAAGGAACTGGACTTGAGCAGTATTAAATACATACTCAGTGCTGGTGCTACCCTCCAGCCGGAAGTTGTACGAAAAATGCAGGAGTTACTCAAAGGCGTATGTTTCGTGCAAACGTACGGGTATGTATATCTAATCCCTCACACAAAGATGATGGCAATCACCTAACGCTATTGGAACTAGAATGAGCGAGACAATCATCTGTAAACTTCCTCACAACAAGTCGATTGAGAAAGTGGGCAGCGTCAGCCGTTTACTCTCTGGGGTGTAAGTTGTGTTTTCCGAATCATTACCCCTTTTTGAGAATGAACCTATCAATTCTAATATGAGGTTTTGAAGGAAAATTCGCATTGTCGACGAAAAGCTTCAAGATGTTGAGCCGGGTACTCCAGGCGAGGTACTGACCAAAGCGCCAACAGTTTTCATGTGAGAAATGCCTATCAATCGCCCTGAACTCAATATGGGAGCATGACTGACAATCCATAGGGGATACCGAAACAATACCGAAGCAACAAATGAATCCTTCCACAATGACTGGCTTCGAACTGGAGACGTTCTCTCTATGGATGCAGATGGGTTTCTCTGGTTCCATGAACGCCAAAAGGAGTTGATCAAAGTCCAAGAGTAAAGATTTCCATCTTTCCAATTTCCTAATGGGAAGGATCAATTTACGCTAACACATATCTTGAACAGTAACCAAGTTGCTCCTTCAGAGCTCGAAGGCATTTTTAGCGCCCATCCCAAAGTACTAGAAGCAGCAGTTTGTGGCTACTTTGATGAGAGTCGCCAAACAGATTGGCCAATTGGCTACGTGACTCTCATTGCTTCAGTTCCGGAGAATGAGCGTCAGGCTCTTCTCGATGAAATTCACGCTTGGTTCGAGGGTCAAGTAGCAACATACAAGAAGCTTCGAGGTGGTCTGCACCACATTGATGAGCTGCCGAGAAACCCGACGGGCAAGCTGATGCGTGGGCAACTCCCCATTAAGCTAGTGGCAAAGAGGGAAAACAAGATGTAAAGATATTGCAGTTTGTTTTGGGCCTCAATAACTTTATGCATAAGGCCTACTCGCAGATTATAACGCATAATCAACGGTGACCCGACTAATCATTCAGTTAGATCACTTTGGGCGATCTTTACAACATGCTACCATATAAATATTCACTCTCCCATTCTGAAAAAGGTCAAAATGATCATATCACCTCCTAATCAGTCGCGGCTCTGTGTATTTGACTTGTAAGGTATCACTGATCCATTTCTCCACCGCAGTATAATCTATGATACTGCCATAGATATGAAGCTTTGACATGAAATATATTATTCCATGGCAATCTCATATACCATATGTATCTAGTTTTTATGTCTGAGGATAATTTAATATCAACATGTCATCATTTATATGTAATTGAATCAACTTGCATGAAATACGGAAATCTTGATGCTAATAGATCCACTGTAGAGGTGGGGTGAATCCTACAAAGTACGTTGGACTGTTATAGAACCCGGACCTGTTCAACCATATCTTACCATGTGCACTGATGTTGTCCTCTTCCTTTTTTGAATATCCGCAGAGCCAGTTAGATTTCTTCTCGAATATTGCTTTTCGGTACATCCTTTCAAGTCACATTTCGTACAATTTGAATATAAAAAAGAATTGTTCCAAGCCTTACACATTTAAGGTTTATTTTCTCGTATTATCCCTCATCTGTTATGACTGAGACTAAGGCTAATGAGGTTAGTTGATATTCAGTGTATGCACGTGGGCATGACCTTGAGAGCCTTGAAAGTCCAGTCTGACTGGGACCCTAGCTACGGGGCCATGATCGAAATCCAAGGGTCCTACCTCTAGAGTCGCAAGTGGTGCCTTTGTAGTTGCTTAAGTGAAAGTCATGACATGAATGATAGCATGAGTTACATTTACTAGGAAAGAAGTTATAATATTAGTACTCCGTATGTTGTAGACGATAATTTTAGAATCGTCAATTGACTTTTCCCCCAGAAAGGTTCCAGGCAACCTAATTTCCACTTATTTCCGATCTGGTAAATATAGCCATATTATATATGAAGTACATTCAGGGTTGGGCAGGCAGCCCTATTATCTATCCTGTTGCCTAAATAAGAGGATATTGCAACCGATGCTACTCCATAGTAGTCACGGACATGGAGAATCACAGCCAATCATCTAGAATCATTAGTATCCACTACATAAGCTTTTGCTGCCGTCCACGCAAAGCTTGGCTTTTTTGTAAATAAAAAGGGTTCGATTGGATTTTCATGAATTGACTTAAAGAGACAAGAGACTCTTGTATTGTTTTAAATCTAATGTATAGTTGAGATCCCATTGTGTAGAATTTGTTCCAATGTAAGACAAAAAAAAATCTGTTGCCTCGAAAGGCAAAGAGTGAGCTTAGTGTAACTTCGTATGTTCTATGGGGCTGAGTCTATACTCGAATTTCCATTGGCATATTAGCCCGGTGCAGTTTCTATGTGGAGTCGACTTTGTCTACACGGGGCCCTGAAGTAGTTACCCTACCCGATCTTCACTGCTCTTTCCACCACTCCTTCCCCCGTTTCTCCCCTACAACCGACGGTGGCCAACGTATGTCGCAAAGAAACGCACATCACAAGCTTCGTCTTTCATTCTTTACTTTGCTGAGATAGATCATCACTCATTATCGAATCCTATCACTTCTCCCTCATCTCTTTTCAAATACATTCGCTTATCAAATATACCACGATGGAGCTTCTCGCACGACACCCTCACTCAGTTCCACTGGGTACAAAAGATCTCGGGCCAATCTCAACTCTGGCCCCATTTTCAGCCTTGATTATCTCCATCGTGTTGGTCGTATTCTTCCTCGTTCGCTACTACATCCTCGAAGGATTCCTCATCCGTCGTCTATATGGCTCCGTCTATACAGATATGAGTGAACTAAACCGTCGCGGCTTCATAAACCACCATATCGCGGGAGTCACCAAATTAATCATTTTGATTGTTGCCGCATACCCCTTTGTCAGTGTCGCTTTCTGCAAAGGACCATCATTCAGCACACCCTTCGTCAAAGGCTCGGTGGTGACACTGGGAGATATCCTAGTTGTTGTATCCCAGATGTTGATTGGTATATACATTTTCGAGCTCATCTATCGCGTCAAGTTGTCGCCCGTGGCCGTGATGCATCACATCGGGACAATCTTCATTGGGCAAGCGGCCATAGCGATCAGTCTTCGACCGCTACGGGAACCCGATGCGTACATCGAGTTTGTCCTGTGTACTGTCTGGGGTAAGTATCCAGGGATCTGGTCCTGCAGCGAAAAGAAAACCCCAAAATAATACTAATGAAATTGGGCTTTAGGCGCATTCGACGCCGTTTTCGAGTTATTCCCCCACGTCGCGATAATCCTCTACCGTACCTTCCCCACACGGCATCAATTCCTCAGCAGGGTCTTCCTCATCTCCTGTTTCTCAACTGCAATGGGGACAGTCGCCGAAACGGTAGTGACGATGTGGTTGTTTGCAAGCACGTGGGACAGGTGGCGACTCGCTTTCAAGGTTGTCACGCCAGTCCTGCATGTGGCGTTCTCCGCGGCCCAGATTCATGGCAGTCTTGTCTTCTGGCGGATGTACCTCCGACAGAAGGGTTTCCAGAGAGAAGCTGACACCGAGGCAAAAGAGTTCAATATTATGGATGATATATCGGTAAACCATCGTCAATATCAAAGCCAGAGCGTAGATAGTGCGGAGGGGGAGGGCAACTCTGGCATGGCCACTGTGAAATCGGGGGTCCCGGTTGTTGGTGCTGTTGAAAGGGAACTTTGACTCATTTGTATAGGCATTTAGGACAGCTGCATAATGTATGAATATTTTGTTCAGTCTTTTTAAAGTTAAGCTTGAAATTTGGCTCTTTTCTTGTATGAAGGGAGTATTTGAACTGGGGTTGAAGAGTGTCCCAAAGCGTATGTTTCTTGGAGGGTTATAAGAGCTAAGTCTTGGGGTTGATGCTCAAAGGGACCTTTCTGCTTAGAATTATGTATTAATATATAACCCTAACTCCGATGTGGACGGGAGCGCACAGCTCATCCCGATAGCCAAGACCAAACGGCCACTGTTCTAGAACATTCTTCTCAATAAGTTTGAAACAGAACCATCCAATTAAAAACTCCAAATTGTGTGACGACTAACACCAAAACCAATTGATTATCATATTAGTTCCAACAGATATTCACTACTCTGTTTTGTGGTTAATCATTGTAAGTCATCTTACATATCGGCTAGGCATCTAAAGACCAGCAACTTCAAATATCTTCTACATAGTATGTCCATTTATGAACGTCAGTAACAGGGTTGCCAATACTTGTGTGACTAATTCCGTCACATTCGATAAAGTCCATGATAGACCCATTGTTCAAATTCCTCTAGTCAGCAGATGATAAGTCGTTTCGGTAGAAAGGGAATGGAGACATTTGAGAATAAATATTCAGGCATCAGCCAAGGATTTCCCAATCCATCCTTTTAGACATACCTATTTATCGTTCAAAGATGCACATGGCATTCCAGTGCGATCTTGGTAGGCCACGCAGAGACCATATTTAGGTTGGCAGCGTCCTTTTAGGGCAACGCTGAAAGATTCTGGAAGAGTTGCCAGGCACTTGGGTAATCTGCAATTGGTCTACCTGGGGCGATTATTCGATGCCTAAGGGCTGTGAAGGTGACTAGGCTGCGGTCCCAGGATAAATATGCAGGTACACATCCGCGGGTGGTCTTGTAGGTTACATACCTAGATATGGATGGAAGTAGTACTAGTCATGTTAGCTGCATATAATTAGTAACTAATGTCGTACCTCCTGGAGTGTTCGTTAAACGCAGTCGTATTCATTTCGCACCACTCGCCGCAAGAATCATACAACCTATAGCTATAAAGGACTGCCCAGATTGCATCCCCGTTTCGAATCATTCACTTTCCGCGTGCCACATAAGCTTTGGGACGTTCCATATTTGTGAAAGAACCATACCTGGAAAAGTGCTTGCTATATCTGGATTTGGCTTCATCGTTGCCTGGGACGAATTTTTCCGTGGCTGTTGAGTATATCCAATACTCGAGGCGATACCCGCAAAATATGGATATTCATATAACGCGCCTGCGCTGCCTAGCAAGGCCGCGGAGACTCTTCGATTGTTCCAAGGTTGAAGATGCCAATTCCTTCGGTAATGTGTATGTAGGCTTCGAGGTGTTCTCATCGCCGCAAGCACCATTCCAAGATTGTGACTGTATCAAAAGCTTTAGCAGAGACTATACAATAGGAAGAAAAGAATCAATAAAATCTGATAAGAATTAAGGCCTGTCTGTAAATCACAGTTCAGCGCCGGATAATAATAGAGAATGTAACGTAGAGGTCAGATCTCCCGAGACCTCGCGCTTGGGCATGGTCTCTTATGAGAAACAAGACATCGTCCGTTATGCATCCATCTTTCCTCCTCAATATCATGAAACCATTAAGATGCATCGATTAATGCCATTTCCGCATTCATCATCCCTATTTCATCCCCATTCATTGTAGCACCGGGGGCTTTGGAACCACCCCTAGCTGCTCTTCTCATGCTGTTTCGCCATCCGCTGCATGTCAAGACCTACGATGCGTTAGTTTTCCGTCTCAAAGATATAAGAAAGAATTGAGCCTCTGCTAACTTACCGAAGTCTTCCCAGGAGCGTTCTCTGTCCCTCTTTCGAGGACCTTTGCCGTGCATGAGGTTGTCAAACCGTTGCGAATTGTGCATCACGATGTAAGCCAGTGCGTTCACACATGTCACACCGAAGGAAAGAATCCACACGCGAAGGATAGTTAGCCAGGATGTGGCTTGAGCGAAGGCACCGAATGCAGCCATCAAGGTTGCAGTCATATTGACAGAAACCACGGCGGCGATAAGGTAAAACGATGGGAGATTGGCCCAGAACGATCCCGATCCCGATCCCGATCCGTTGATACGAGTTATCAGAATCAACCAGCTCTGGGTCAGAGCAATCTCCAGGAACAAGACCCCATCTCGTGAGCCCCATCCTTCGATAACACCTCCATCTTCGCCTTGCAACAGGATGGTGCCCAGCGTCACCCAGGTACCGACTGCCAGAATGAACCCTAAGACAACCGATTCTCCCCAGAGTCTTGGCTGGTTCCACTTCACAGGAGATTGAGAATAATTGGCATTGTCATAAGCAATGGCTAGGGTAGCAACGTCGGCAAAGATGGCGAGAAGGACAACCAGGCGGAGGTCGAGCGTCTCGTTCTTGATCATAATCCACAGTCCGAAGAAGAGCTCCAGGTGAATGGACAGTGCAATTCGGAACACCACATACGAGTACATGCGATGGAAAATACGGCGAGCGATCTTGATTGCCTCGATAATGGCGGACAGGCCAGGTGCCAAGAAGACAATGTCAGCAGCAGAGCGGGCCGCATCGGATGCACCCTCGACCGCAATTCCGGTGTCTGCCTTCTTCAACGAAGCAGCGTCGTTCACGCCGTCGCCTGTCATTGCAACCAGATATCCTCGGCGCTGGAGAATCTCAACAACACTGTACTTGTGCTGGGGATACACTTCTGCGAAGCCGTCAGCGGCCTCAACAAAATCATTCACCTCCGAGCCAGACATAGAGCCGGCGCCAGTGACACCAAGTCGTTCAGCGTTGTAAATGTTGGTTCCGAGACCGAGCCGACGTGCCGTTTCGCGTGCGATAGCCACTGCATCTCCGGTGAGCATCTTGATAGAGAGTCCCAGGCCCTGAGCTTCAGAAATTGTCTTAGCAGTATCATGGCGAGGTGGATCCAAGCATGGCATGATTCCCAGAATCTCCCATGGTCGTCCTTGGCGCTTGCGGGCAACCCCGAGTGCACGGAATCCTCGATTGGCAAACTCGGTGACTTTTGCCTCATATTCAGCAAAGAAAGGCTCGCACAGGTTGGTTTCCTTCTCCACGGTTCTCAGGATGGTCATAGGAGCTCCTTTCACACAGATGACCTTCTCCCCATCCAGAGCCTGTACGTATGCGGTAACTTTCTTTGACACCGGATCGAATGGAGTGAACTCAAGAGTCTTGTACGAGATGATCTGAGATTTGGCCCACGGATACTGGCGGAGACCCTTGAGGAATACCTTGTCAATGGCATCTATGCCACCCTTCTTTCGAGTTGCTGCAAGACAGGCAGTCAGCATAAGCTCTTCTGCACTCATGCCAGGGACTACGTATGGTTCTCCCAATGTCAGTCTGTTACGAGTGAGTGTCCCCGTTTTGTCTGAACAGAGGATTTCCACTCCAGCCAGCGACTCGATAGCTGAGAGCCTTTGCACAATGGCCTGGTGGTTAGCCAGATAAGATGCGCCAACGGCCATTGTTGTGGTAACAACCACGGGAAGACCGACGGGAACTCCGACCACAGTGATTGCCAGCGTGAATTCAAGGATCTGGACAATCGGATTCGAGCGGTAATAGCTGCTGATCCACACGACCAGCAGAGTGAAAACCACCAGGATCAGAAGAATATGTGCCATTTCACGCAGGACTCGAGTGAAGTGGCCACTGGTATTGCCAGCCTTATTAACTAGGACCGCTGCATTTCCGACAAAGGTATGATCACCAGTGGCAGTCACAATCATAATCGCAGTCCCACGCTTGACAGCCGACGAAGCAAATAGAGGATCACCTTCGTGTTTATCCACGGCGAGCGATTCCCCTGTGATTCCAGACTGATCGACCTGAAGGTAGGCGCCGTCGCCTACAAGTCTGCCATCTGCCGCAATGATTGTGCCCTATAAGGAATATTAGTATCAACGTCTTTCTTTCGTTTTTTTACTTCTCGAATTGCCATGAACTCACATCTTCCACGTGGATGATATCGCCCAGCACGACCTCTTCAGCATTTATCTCCACGATGGACCCGTTGCGAACGACCAGTGCTCTCAGGGCAAGAGTTTTCTTGAGGCTCTCGACAATGTTGCCGGCCTGGTATTCCTGGGCAAATCCGACCACGGCATTCAATAGGAGCAAAGCACAGATGATTCCGAAATCTATCCAATCTTGCAAGCCGCCGGCGAGCAAGATTGCAACCTGGAATTGAGAAAAGATTGTGAGCATATGATTTTCCAACCACACTATAGTGGTCAAAGATGAATAGTCTTGCTTACCTCCATAACCCACTGGACTGGGCCATTGAAAAAGGCAAGGAACTTGATGAGATGGTTCCGTTTCTGTTCCTCCATACTATTCCAGCCATACTTCTTGCGGCGCATGGCCACCTCTGCGTCGTTGAGGCCCTCTTTGACGTCGGTTTCCAGCAGAGCAGGAGGGAATGGACGAATTTCCCCAGCTCGGAGAGTGATTGCATCTACGTCAGGTTCCTTTCCATCTTCAGCTTCCAGTTCATCAATGAGGCAGTCCAGAGATTCTTCACTCTCTTCCTGGAAAGAGGTAAGGGGCTTCAAAGTGTCGGGAAGAGAAAATTCGTCATTTTCTTGAACATCAAGCATAGAATATTTGTTCTCGCTGATAATGGAAGTGCGCGTGTCAGATCCGGAAGCTATGTTGGGGGCAACTTGAAGATCTTCAGAGAGCGCCGCAGTCCGTCGGGAACGGGAACGGCCAAGTCGATCTTCCTGAGCCTTGGTACCAGCAAGCAAACTGGAACGAAACAGTCTGACTTGATCCTTTTGCTCGGCTATCAAGCTGTCGCATTGTTCACTTTGATTTTCCGGTTCATTGTAAGGATCGTCCTCCAGGCTGCTGTTCAGGCTGTCGCGGAATTTTTCATATACAGCCTTGTCCCTTTCTTCTTGAAAACGATCTTGGTCCGTAAAGCTGTCGGCATGGCTTTCCTCTCCAGAAATGGCGGCTTTGTTCGAATGGAATGTGTCAAGCAGCTTGGACAGGAAACGCCGCTCTCTACTGAAAGCGGAGTCCGGATTATCCAACGGGCCAGTTGACGACTTGGGAATGAACGGTGTCGAGCTACTGGCCTGGATGGGTGGCAGTTCAGAATCTTCTTGCCGCTTGAAAGGGCTGAGAGACCGGTTGCGTTCCTGGGAACGGCTGGGTTTCTCGCTTTGAAGCAGATCTTGATGCGGCGGAAGATTAATGGAACGTGAACCTTCCTCTTCAGCGCCGTCTTGAGTCAGAGATTTGTCAGGCGGATGACTCCTAAGCGGCACGTTTCGTTCATCCATCAGGTCAGACTTGGGTCTGGCCATGATGGCGAAACGGCGGCAGAAAAAACTGAAGGATATTAGCAAACTGTCAAACTTTCGAGCTGTCAAACAAAAGGATGTTCATGCAAGAGGAATGAGCGGATACATCATTGATCTGATACAATAAAATTGGATGAAAGATGGACAGGAAGGCACAAGGGATGACCCTGCCGTTCGGGCAAACATGACCAACTATCAACAGTTGGAAGAAAGAACCATAACCCAGAAACACACTTACCTAAAAGATGTTATTAATGGATGCTCAGGGTTGAAATGAGATGATGGCAAGATGTGATGGAAAGAGGAGAGTTGATACAGATGTTGGGAGTGTTGGAAGAAAAAAAAGAGAAGAAGAGAAGGGAGCGCCGAGACGCCGAGAGTCAAGGCGAAGGAGCGACCCTCGACGTCGACGACGACGACGACGACGACGACCGGCGCCAGGTAGGCGCCAACCAAGACCGACAGCACTTGTTTCATTGCAGACGCCTGACTACGCCTGCCTGCGCTTTGTCCGATATTCACTGTCGTTTCTCGGCCTATAGAGAACGAGCCAATACTGTGTACAGTTGGCTCATCTATAGGGATTCAATGAAGCCGCAGCAATGACACTCGCGATATCGGCCAATCGCACAGTTTGGAGAGATATACCAGGTTATCGGAGCCTGGAACTTGAGTTGCCAGGCTACGGTGCGACAATGGTCGTATCATGATCACGCGTTCCGCGGCCTGGGGTCAAAGAGTGACAGCCCTGGAGCGGTGTTGCTCATGATGCAATCCAGAGCATATAAGGCCATCGGAGCCTGGGAAATTTGAAGTCTCTGGATCTTCTGATACCCAGGTAGGCATACCGGCGTATCAGAGCCTGAAAATGATCTGGATTTGTCAAGTGAGGACGCAACAGACGTTGCGTCGCCTGTCAAACACGCCGCGGCCTAGACGAGAAAATTCAGCGACATGGCTTACAATCAAATTGGGGTCGCAAGTGATATTCAGTTCTTCAAATGTTGAATTGAGTCCGACTTGCGTGAAGATACATGTTTTGACTATTCGCTCCGCGGTATTCCGTGGTATCCGGTGCAATTGGAAAGCGCGATCATTCTGATAACGATATGAATGCAGGAAATTATAATGCAGAGTATGAATTTCAAACTCAAATGCAAATTCAAAACAAAAACAAAAACAAAAGATGGTCGCGCTTACGTCGCCGCCGCGGCCCCGGACGAGATATCAAATGTCGGCGCAGATACACCAGGATACCGGAGGATTTATTAATCCTAAGTATGCAGTAATATTTCTTATGTAATCAGGACAGTATAAATTGCCAGGAAGTCAATACAGCAATACGGAGAGTTGAATACGATTGATTGGACCCATACATTTCCACCATACGGAGTAGTTGACAGTTATAAGCCCGGTTCGCACTGAATAAGACTACTATATCGGCATATAGTACCTAGCAACTTGCTAGAAACTGTCTTATAAACCTCCACGAAGCCACTCCGCAGAAAGTCATCCCTTGTTTCACATCAAAACAACACAGCATCCAGCAATGGAAACAGCATCGATTCTCTCCGCCATGAAGGGCGATAAACTGAAGGATGCACCGCAATGGCTCACCTGGTTTGCGAAGGTGCAGCTATACGCAATGCAAAAAAATGTCTGGGATCACTGCAACCCGGATACCCCGTCAACTGAACGACCTGATACTCTAAAGGAACCGGTACAACCAGAATATCCTGAAGAGGGCACCGAAACAGATCGAAGGAAATGGAGAGACCAAGCAGACGTGTATAAAATGAGCTATACTCGATGGGAGAAGCAAGCAAAGGGACTGAGTGATGTAAATGAATATATCCTCACCTATCTTGACCCAGTACACCACCTCGCACTGATCATATATCGTACACCGTATGATAGACTTGTGTATCTGAAGTCTCGGTTCGCTCGATCGACCGCGTATAAGGAGGAAATCCGAATGAGTTAGAAAGTGTTTGCAATGCAGAAGCCGACTGGAGACATCGACAAGTGGCTCCAAAAGTGGAACTCGCTAAGGGAGCAAGCGGTTAGTCTTGGTATCAAGGACGGAGATACCAATAGGGACTTCCTGCACGCCGTGAAAGAAGTTCTACCTATATGGTGGCAAGGCAAATACCAGGAAATAGTGATGGAAAAGAAGGTGTACGATACCCGAGATCTCCTTGAATCATTCCGCGCGATGAATCGCGAGATAGGAGCATAGGTGGTGTCATCAACCACTCCTCCAAAAGGCGCTTTCTCGACCTGGTAAGGTCACCAAGAGGCGAAACCGGAAACAAAGCAAGAGAAGCTTCCGTTTGAGAAGAGACACTGCCCTTGTGGTAGCTCACACCCGAAGCATAAAGTTGCTACTTGCTGGCTCCTAAACGAAGCGATTCGGCCAGAAGGGTATACCCTAAACGAAGGGAAACTAGAGAAAGCAAAGAAGAAGTTAGGAAAGGACCACGCTTAGAAGCAATAGGTGGATAAAGTGATAGCTGAAGCTCAGCAAGCTCAGCAAGCACAGGAAAAACCAGCCGAATCCGCTAACCAAGTCAGCTTTGCAACCACTTTTCGAAGCAAGCCAAGTGAAGCTATACAGATTAGCAAGCACGTGCTCTCTGTGGCAAAGGCAGGCGAGCCCTCCCTCCGTGACCGGTGGATTCTTGATACCGGATTAAGTGCGTATGTCTGCAATAACCGAGCCCTATTCGTCGACTTCACACCTAATATAATTGACCTAACAACCGGAGATAGTACCACGCAGGTGCTAGGGAGAGGCAAAGTCAGACTTTTAGGGAGACACCCGGTAAAGGGAAGGATAGAGATCACCTTAAGCGACGCTCTATACTCACCAAGTTTCTATACGAGTCTCGTATCGTACGCGATACTAAAGAAGAAAGGCGGCCTCTGGTGCCAACGTACAAACTGTATACGGGACCCAAATGATAGACCTATCGTCTGTGTGAACCTATAGGATCAATTCAATCTCTGGATCTTTGACAAGCCAGGCGAGGCTCCGCCACAACAAGCATATACTGTGCAGTAAGCACAACGGAAATCAGTGAAGCCACAGGAATCAAGGGCTTCCTCTGAAATTTGGCACCGACGCCTAGCACACATTCAACCGCGGACCGTAGCAAAGCTTGCCACTATGGTAGACGGCGTTGTTCTTGACGATAAAGGAGGAGCAAGCACAGAGCAAGAATCTCTATATCAGACCTGTAAGACAGGAAGTGCTCCGAGGCAGATTTCAAGACGACAAGTTGGACGTACCTTTGGACGTTTTGGAAGGGTGTATTTCGACCTAATTCAGCTGCAGCCAGCCTACAATAAGCACCGCTGGATATCCCACTTCTACCTAGAAGGACCGAGATTCCACTGGATCATGACTCACGAAGTGAAACCTGAATGTCAATTGGCCATCAACCAGTTTGTACAACTTACAAGAAATCAGTGGAAGCTGCCAATCAAGGCCTTCCACTACGACAATAAAGCAGCAGCTGGCAGAGCAGCGGAGTATAGTCTCACAAGCGATGGTATCCTGATATATCACTCCCCCCCAGGGCACTCAGAGATGAATGGGTATACTGAGAGATCAGGTGGAATGATTATCACCCGGATGCGTATACTCGCCCTCGAAGGGAACCTCCTAAAGGAGCTATGGCCGGAGTTCGCAAGCGCCGCTGTATGGTTATTAAATCGTACACCAACGTATATCGCCGCCGAGAATCGGTGGGTGGTACCATAGGAGGAAGTGAGGAAGGAAGTCGCACCACAGGCGCCGAGGATAAACCTATCAAATATTAGGTTATATAGAAGCTTGGCGTACTGCAGGATTGAGAAGCAAGTACAGTCCGATAAGATGAACCCACGTGCAGAGATTGGCTTCGTGGTGGGATACCTTACCTCGAATATCTGGAAGATCTGGTTCCCACATAGTGGGAAAGTGAGGCATATCAGGGATGCAGTTATTGACGAGACACGAAAATATACCCCTGATTATAAGAAATATCAGCCTATCCCACTACCAGCTATAACGGGACCACAGGAACTCACCGTTAAGGAGGTCGCATAGGTGATAAACCACCAAATTACTAGTCAAGAGGAGACTAGTACAATGGAAGAGAGGACTCAGGATCTACAGGAAGCACAGGAGCCTCAGCAAGTACAGCAGCAAGAGGAGGTTCCGCAACAAGCAGAGGTCCAAAAGATAACAGTCAACCAACGAGGGACTACCCCAGTCCAGGGGGTGGGTGATAGGTCATATTGGCCGACCCCAGACCCTCCACCACAAGCACTACCAGGTTCCTTTCCGATTGAACAGCCCCTACCACCACTACCAATCACCCCACCGCAGGAGCAAGAGAGGTATACTGGCTCTGGTCAGGGGGTGGATACCGAGGGAGATCAAAGGGACCAGATCCAGCAAGAAGAAGCGGATCTTGAAACCACTGAAGACGAACTAGAGAAGCAACTTCAGGCAGAGCTACTGGCTCCGAGAAGAGAGATAATCGGAGATATGGATACCAGCAATATACTCAGTGGTAGGCGTAGACGCTAAGTAAGGCAGGAAAAAGACTTCGCCTACGCGACAAGCACCACCTAAGAAGTGGAACCGCCGGCGCTACTCTATGCTTTTGCCGCTGGCTTATACGCTGAGAAACCAGACACTCGCCGCCACCGAGACGACCTCCCACCACCGCCAAAATACTGGAAGGATATGATGAACCACCCATTTCAGGAAGGTTTTCTCGCAGCGATGAGGAAGGAGATCAACTCCCTCTCTGAAAAGGGGACTTTTGAGGTCATTAAGAAACCAAGAGACCGAGGGAAGCAGATTCTCCCTCTTTTATAGGTGTTCTTATACAAATTTGACCAGGACGGGTACCTTTTGAAGCTTAAGGCCCGTATCTGTGTGCGCGGAGACCTTGAAACCATCTCTTACGAGGAAAAGAGAGCTGCTACGCTAGCAGCAAGGACAGCGAGGATGATTTTTGCCTTGGTTGCTGCCTTTGATCTTGACCTAAGACAGAGAGATGCTGTCACCGCGTTCCTAAACAGCAAGTTAGACCAAGAGACGTATACGCATATGCCTGAGGGATTTCAAAACCTAGGTAAATGCTGGAAGTTACGTCGCGCGCTATACGGTCTACGGATTTCACCACGACTTTGGCAGCAAGAAGCAGCAAGCGTGCTCCGCAAGCTAGGTCTACAGTAAGTGCTAGAAGACCTATGCGTTTTTATGGGAAAAGGACTACTGGTTTTCTTCTATGTAGATGATATCCTAATCGCCAGTCATACCAATGCAAAGGCGCAGGCACAGCAATTAGAGCGAGATCTCGAAGCACACTGGGAACTGACCGATCATGGAGAAGCAGTATGGTTCCTAAACATACGAATCATTCGAGACCGGCAATAAAAGAAGCTCTGGTTATGTCAAGATAGCTATGTGACAAGCATTGCTACCCGATATCACTTGACAGAAAGGGCACCAGTCTATACTCCACTACCGGTTGAGGAATTGACCCCTTTTCAGGGGGTAGCAACGCCAAAGGAAATCCTGCTATACCAGCAAAAGGTGGGCTCAGCAGGGTATGCCACCATTATCACTAGGCCCGACGCTGCAAAGGCGACCGCGAAGCTCGCGCAATTTCTCACGAACCCCGGTCCACAGCACCAGCAAGCAGCTGATCGAGTCATCACCTACCTCTACTCCACCCGGAACCTAGCGATTGAGTACGGAACAGCCAATACTGGGACCGACTCGGTGCAGTTTGCAAGTGACGCTTCGTATAGAGACCACCCGGATAGAAAAAGCTCAGCTGGGTATATCTATCAAGCATACGGCGGTCCAATTGACTGGAAAGTAAGCAAGCAACCCACAGTGACAACGTCAACCACAGAAGCAGAGCTACTCGGCCTATCGGAGGCAGGAAAGCAGCTCCAATGGTGGCGCCGATTGCTTCAAAACCTCGCCTTTACTCCGTCACACCACCTGACAATCGACTGTGATAACGAGAGGACTATCAGCTTATTGACAAGCGAGGACACAGCTTTTGAAACGAAGCTTCGATATGTCGATATTCACCACCATTGGCTCCGCCAGGAAGTCCAACAGGGTCGAATACGGGTGCGCTGGGTGCCTACAGCAAGCATGGTTGCTGATGGCCTCACCAAATTGCTCACTCGGCAAAAGCATGAGAGCTTCGTGCGACTGCTCAACATGGTTGATATAGGCCATCTTATAGACTAGGAATTACAAGATGATACAGCGATCTCAGCAAGCATACTGGGACCGCTGAGGGGGTGTGTCGGCGCAGATACACCAGGATACCGGAGGATTTATTAATCCTAAGTATGCAGTAATATTTCTTATGTAATCAGGACAGTATAAATTGCCAGGAAGTCAATACAGCAATACGGAGAGTTGAATACGATTGATTGGACCCATACATTTCCACCATACGGAGTAGTTGACATCAAACTGTGGCCTGAGGCATAAATCTGACATTTGATATTACATAAGCTCACGTCACTCCCGAGCTTTCACCTTGAAATACTGTTAACTGCGTGTGGAAATCGATTCGAGATGTCTCGCATCTCTCGCATCTATGATAATTAAATAGACTTGTCTTTTTTTGTATTTGTTCATGTTGATCTGTGGGCGGTCAAATCCACTATGGCTGTTCGTTTGTGCTAGACACTCGAAAGTGGAAGTCTCATGACCATTTCGATAACTTGAACATAGCTGGATTCTTTTTCCTCTTTGTGCATTCTCGCTGATCTTTATCTTTGCAACCTCGCGGCTCGTCTGCAATCATGCCTCAAGACATCCCAGGGTACTATTACGGTGAGTCGTGTTTTGATGTGTTTCTTCCGTTGTGCCGGGGTACGCGAGGGCAGTACGTAAAGACGCGTGCCGGTGTGTGCCAGTCATACACACAAGCTGTATCGTATTGCCTAGCCCATGAGCTACTGTTGTATCTACGCGTACAATGGCCAACTACCCCGCGACAATACCTCAACTCCTGTGTCCACTCATACTGATTGAGTATCACAGACGAGGCGAAAAAGAAGTACTTCAAGATTCAGGCCAACCATGTCGCACCTCCAAATGCACAATACTCACAGCAATCTGTGAAGCGAAAGCGGTCTGAGCTGACGGTCAGCAAGAGGGACTTATGTGCATTATTCCATTCGCTAATCAATCACAGGAACGTGAAAAAAAGGCAAGATTCAGACAACGTGAGAGTCAAGAGACGATCCAAAAGGCTGTGTCATTGAAACACCCGTTGATTAATATCCAAAGAGAGATTGGGGCTATTGAATCCTCCGGGGCCAGGCAAGAACAGCAGGCTCGCATTCAGGCCAGTCAACTACGCCGTGGGGAACTCCATCATTTCGAGCCATGGCCTAACTCGTACAGCATTCAACATGTCTTGCGCAACCCACGTTCTGGGACATTGATTGCCGGTGAGTTTCATTGGATTTTACTATCTCCAAATATGGCTGACATACATGACAAGGATCGGCTCGCGGATATGAATCATCTGTATCGTAAGTTGGCGGGCTTGTCTCTGTCGAATGTCAATTATTACTAACCAGAGAATAGGGTCTGTTTCCCTGACGTTGACGAGTCACAGTGGAGATATGATCACACCATGGAACGGGTGCTTTTCAAAGAGCCGTACTGGGTGAGTACATTCATCCCAGCATTTCTTCCTTCCATTGAACCTATATTCTAACACCCCTTCTAGATAGGTTCCATGTCTTTGAGCCACACAGGATACCTACTGTATGTCTCCATACAAATCATATTCGATAGGTTTCATTGCTAACAACTCCAGTGCAACAATGAACGAAGGACCACAAGGTGACTGCTTCCTTTCAGCCCATCTCCTCCCAGAGCCTGATGAAGGAGGCAACTATGTCTGGCCAACCTGTATGATTCCATTTGTATATCCTTCCCCTAGCACCACGCTTACCCAAATTTTTCAGTCTCTCATCCGATTCGGATTAGACCTCACTACCCGATGTCCTTCTGGTGCTCTGCAGCCCAGCCCACAGGATCAAATGCCCACTTCGCTATAGGAACCTCAGAAGGGCTCCATACTCTAGAGGGTTCCAGTAGCAATTGGAGCCTATCGAAGAAGCCATTCAAGGGTAATACTGTTTCCTCGAGTAGCAGAAGACGCTCTGAGCACAGCCCGAGCAAGACTAGTGTGCATGCAGTTGAATGGATGTCTCCGGACGTGATTGCGGCGGGACAGAAGAATTCCAAAATATTCCTTCACGACCTACGCAGTGGTGGCAGTGCTACACGCCTCCGACACAATGACGCCGTGATGGAAATCAAGCAGATAGATGAATACCGGCTCGTGGCAGCAGGACCTAGCTCAGTATGTAGTGCTGTCTGCTCCTTCGTCTTTTCTTCTCTATGCAACACGGCACGGGTGTTAGCTGACACTCACATCCACCTCAGCTACGAATGTACGACCTCCGTTTTGCGCCAGAGGCAGGTAGACATCATGACTTCTCGAAGCCCTATCTCGTTTTCCCTGGATTCACCTCACTTCCGTTCCCAACCTTCGACGTGAGCACCGAGCTCGGTCTGCTGGCTAATCGTATGTTTCCCTTGGACATCAGATTAAATCTGTTTTTAGTTCGTCCGATGCTAATATACACCTCGCTTTAGCCTCGCGGGACTGCAAAATCCAGATCTTCTCTCTTCAAACCGGACTGCAGGTCTCCTCGCCTCTCGCAGAGCATAAATATTCCTCACCACCTAGCTGTGTGCGATTCGAGTATGGGAATGATACTCCGGAGTGGCGAGGACCGCATGGACCAACTTTGTTGGTCGGCACGGATGATGTAGTTGAGCAGTGGACCTGGTAAGAAGGACATAATTCCGGCGCTGATTGTTTCTGTTTGTCATTTCAACTTCTTTGGTTAGGGGATTTTGCGCATGGTCTTCGGTGTTTCTTGGCGATTTGGTTTGAAGTGTTTTTTTTTCTGCGAGGTCGGCGTTCGGACGCAGCAGGTCTATTCATGCTGTAGGGTGAATGTTCTCTGTATGCAGGCATGCAAGCATGCATTGTGGTAGTTACACTGAATGATTAGTGACATCGAATCTCCAAAATATATACTGTACGTCGACTCCTATGTACACGTCGTAGAAATTGACTGTTCTAGCACGATAATCATGGGCGTTGTAGCACCGCCACAATCTACAATATATCCAGGCATTTTACTACCATACGGATATAGCAAACGATCAAGTAAATAATAACATGGGTATAATTGACCTGACCACAAGTAAAACCAGTATGCAATGCAGCCCTAGAGGGCCAACAATCCAGGAACTCCCGTTGAAAAATGCAAGAAGGAATCACCAGTACAAGGGCTAGCCAGCTCCGACAGTACTCCTCAAGTAAAGGTGAATCAGTCCAAACCACCAGCCAACCACTCACCAACTTCGACACCAATACCCTTAGCCAACTCGCCAACCCAGTCGCCGGAGACATTGACACACCACTTATCTCCTGCATCAGCAGTTGTATTCCCGCTGCTAGTCGCCATACCGTTATGGCTAGCAGCGGGGACGACAAGCCGCAGGCGTCGCAGCGTTGCCAGTTCGGCATAGATACGATCTGCAACGGCTGCAACTCGAAGTGGTGTTGCTGGGGGGTTCGGGTCGATCGCATGGTAGATGGCCAGGAGACGTTCTAGGGGGAAAGGACGAGCCGTGAGGATGGTAGACGGGCCAGCGATGCCTGCGCCACCTCCAATGGCTGACGTGGTGGCCGAGGAGGTCGCGAAGGCGGAGGAGAGGGTTGATTTTGTGATACGTGTTTTGGTTCGCTTTCCTTTCTTGTTGGGAGTTGAAGGGCAGTCGTTCGCGGCTTGCCTATCTTCTGCCTGGGCTTGGGAGAGGACTTTCAAACGCCGGCGGTGGTGGGCACGCTTGTTCCGGGCTGAAAGGGATGATGAGGAGAATTTGGAGAAGAAGATTGTGTCCAGTCGTTGAGGTGTGTGCGAGGCCAGATATGCGGATGTGAGGATCAGGGTCGAGAAATACGGCAGGGAAGGGAGAGCCGAAGGCAAAGCGGTTTTTGCCAGCGGGGTCCGTTTCGTAGTGGCAGGAGTCTCATCGGGTACAATGCGATGTACCAGCGCAGACTCGCCCTGGTGTCGGAAAATGGCTCTGTTTTTGACAAGCAGCCGGGTGAAATCCCACTCATTGTTTCCGCCTGGGGGCGTTTCGCCATTCACCACAGGCGCAACAAACCGAAACCACAATCTCTCACATATGGATCGGAAGTCCGGTATGGAACCTGCTGTTGGTCCAACCAATGAGTCGTAGACTGTAGATACAAAATATGGGTAAACACGTGAGGAGGTTTCATCGGGCAACCCATCCACGACCGGCGCATCCGAACTGAGAATGATGTGGATAGCCTCCCTGCGAGTATAGGGAGGGAAGCTAATGTGTGGAACCGCCGCACATTGGAGGAACAATGGCCGTGGGGTCGAGCTGACAACCAGAACAACACAGAGAGAAGGAATCTACAGATCATGGAGTTAGCCGCAACATTCTACACCCAGTAAAAGCTGTCCAAAGCCAGGACTTACGATCTCGCCTAGCCGTGCCAATGCTGACAGCAGAGTATGTGGTGCCTCTCTTTGCCTGTCTATCTCATCCAGCACCAGCACGAATTTGCCTGGGTCCTCAGCGGATCTCGCTGCCAGGCACTCCTCAAGCAAGACTGAAAGGCCACTGACGTGCTCGCATCTTCCCTTGCCAGATTTCTCCCATTCTTCCTTCTGGTCCAGTGCCTCCAGAGTATTCCATAGAATTTTTGTGAGGAGATGTCGTCCCGTGATACATTCCGAGCTTCTGACAATGGCATATGGCACTTCGAGGGTAGCGAGGACGGCTCGGAGGATAGTCGACTTGCAGGTCGCGGATATACCATGGACGACCAATGTTGGAGGACTAGGAACGTGAGGCTGTTCAAAGAGCATTAGAGGTCAGTCACTTTCTCCGAGGATGATTGACGAATGTAATAGATATTATCAGATAGTGAACTCACGCTTAAAAGACTGGCTAACTGCCGCATCTGAACATCACGACAAGGCCATTGTGTGCTCAATGAGCTGGCAACCTCTGTTGATAGCATGAGAGGCCCAGTCGGTTTATTTTGGGCCTTTGCAGGTTGGATTGGTGCAAGAAGCAAGTTGGGGCATATTGCTGGACCTCCGAAGGGCGGCTACTTTAGTACGCACGTGATCACGCGTCGCGCTTTAAATGCCGTGATAAAACTGAAGAAAGTACGAAAACAAAGCAAATAAGGAAACCTACGAGGGTTAGAAATGGATAAAATTGTATGAAAACTTAAATTCTTTGCTAAAATACATGCAAAAAGTGTGTGCAGGGTCATGCATGACAAAGACCTGGTCCAAAGACCAAATAGCACCCATCATCAATCCTGAGAAGCAGCAAGCTAGCCATGAAATAACCAAGGTCATCAATGGACACTGGCTCCAGGGCCTCAATATCCATGCTCGGCTCAACTCACGTGCAACAACGAACCAATGTGAATGAATGGGCACAACACAAAGCGCAGAAAAGCAAGGCGCAAAAGTACAACGATGATTGGGTAAAAATAAATGTGGAAAATCACAATGTGGAAGCGAAAAAGAAAAAAGAAAGGCAAAAACAAGCAAAAACATCCCAAACTGGACGAACCAGTCCTCAAATCAAGGCAATAGTATACCAGATTGTTCCAAGGAACGATCCAAACCCATCGCTGATATCCCCAAGATTTAGGCCAGGACCTAGACATGCAAAGCATTTGGGGGAGGGAAAAAAGGGGGGGGGAGTGGGGAAACAAGAAATACAAGATGTTGGGAAACAAAGGGAGCAGAGGAACCTAGTTCCAACGAAATCTGCATCATGCACGGGTCGCTTCATGAGAGGTATGCAGTATGCAACATGGGCCAAATGCAATGATCTTGGCACATTGCTTCAAAGGTGTATGCAGTAAAACGCAAGTGTGGTAAATCATAGGATAAATGATCATGGCATGTGCAGTTGATGTAGGCCCAGTTCGATGACAGTGTAAAAAGCAACCATAAAATCGTGAAAAGAAAAAAAAAAAAGAGTTCGTCGCATCGTCTCACTATGGGTACACTGGGGTTGTGAAAGACAAGCACTGATGTGGGTGTCCCAGACCCAATCAGAAGTAGTTCTGGATTTGCTGCGATCCAAGCTTCACGGACAGCTGAGAGGACAGCTGAGAGGTAGGGGCAGTGTAAACAGACGAGGTGTCACTTTGCCCCGAAGGAGTGTTGGAGACAGAGCTTTGGGAGGACTGGGGTACATAGGTCTGGTTGCTGTATCCACCAGATGAGCTCGAAGACTGAGTGCCAGGTTGGTGGTAGCTGAATGGCTTCTGCAGCAAGGTCTTGGGGATCTGTGCACTGGCACTCATCTCATTAGGGGTAACCTGCCCGCTGGTAGGAGCGCTGCTACCGTTGCTGCGGCTGTTGGTATCCGCGGCCATGATCTTACCAGCAATACGACGGCCATGAGGAGTCTGACGGATAGACGGAAGAATAGGACGAACAGCCTCCACAATGCGGTTGCGAGTTTCGAGATCACAGAAGTCCATAGCCGTCTGAACAACATAGTTTGCAAATGAATCACGTAGCATCTTTTCGAGCTCATTGCCCATGAGGAATTCTTCAATCATCTCACGCTTCATGTAATTATCAGCAGTCCGAAGGCACTTCTCGATCACATTGGAGCTGAACTTTTGCTTGGACAGCTGAGGAATATTGCCTCCAAAGGTAGCACACAGCGGGTTGGTGAAACTAGGCTCCGCAAGGTCCAGAATGTATTGCACAACATAATTTCCGAAGGGATCCTGGACCAAAGCGAACGAGTGCGAGGTAATCTGCGAAATCAAACGAGCCTTCTGATGACCCGAAGCATGATCAATGCAACGCTGAAGGACACAACATCCATGGCGATGAGTGCCAACAACTACACAATTGCCTCCGACAGCCTCGTAAATGAACTCAGCATCCTCGGGAGTGAGGCGGTTGAGGCATTTCTGAATAACGTGATTACCATTCAGATCCTGCACCAGTTCAACGACATGATACTGCAACGCATTGATGACTGTTTGGGTCTGCTGGGAGGTCGAGATGAATTCAATCATCTTCTGCAGTGCGCGAGTTCCATGCTGATTCAGGGCAATCTTAACCAGCTCGGGGGCAGCATTATCAATCAAAGCAGTCCGTTGTTCGTCGTTGGAGTATTCTAGCAACTTCTGGCAAAGATAATTGCCAAACGGATCTGTTCAAGGAGAAAGGTTAGTACTGACAATGGAGTTAAATAGTAGAAGGTACATGTTTCATACCAGTCATGAGTTCAATAACATGCATGTACGTCTCACTGAAAATCAGCTGCACGTGCTCCGGATTACGCTCCTCCAACTTGCGCTGCAAGTATCGGCAACCATGCTGGTCCTTGCACAGGCTGTACAACTCGCCCTTGTAATGCTCCAAGGGGTAGTTCCCGAAACGGGTAAGCTGGGTCGCATCGTTCTCCTGGCGACGCTGAGCCATACTGCCTCGGGCTGCGGGCTCATTAAAGCGGAACCCAGGACCATAGCCGGCATAGGCATTGTTGTAAGCAGATGCTCCTCCGAAGTTTTGCATGTGACCATTAATCGGAGCTGTTTGGCCAACATAGGGCTGGATTCCGTAATTGAAGGCAGGAACCGCAGGGACTTGGAATGGCAAACCCATTTGAACAACCGAACTAGGAACATGGGTAGCAGATGCAGCCGAACTGAGCTGAGGCCCGAAGGGTGGAGCGCTCGCGTGCAGAGTTGATTGATTACCATAGAACTCGGACTCATCGAACTCGTTCTTGACCTGATTATTCACACCGGCCTGAGGAATCCGTCCCATGCTTGCATTGTGATGATGCATGTGCTCATTGTGAGTCTTGGGTGGAGTAATAGCGTTTCCAGCTCCATTGCCCTTAATAGTAGGCAGATCGTTAGTTGAGTATGACGACTGCAGGGCATTGGGTCGGCTCGAGGAAACATGGGTTGATGTGTCATCGTGGTGGTCATCGTGGAAGGAGATCTGACTTCCCATAGAGCGACGAGCATTGTGGCGTGATGTATGGACAGGGTTGCCGTGATCTTCGTTATTCTGGCTTCCCACCTGATCCAAGCGCCCAAAGTTGTGAATGTTCTGCGGCATGCTCTGGTGAGACGACCGGTGCCGACTGTGATTGGCATAATTGTCAGAGTTGGGGGCACGAGGGTTCGCGAGATCATGAGCATCAGGGTTCGCCGATAACTAAGCAAATAATTAGGATTTGGGATTGTTTGCGCTTCGATGACGGAAAACTTACCATGTTGGAGTCACCACGACGGGACAGGGTTGGGAATTTATCATCAGGCTCGGTTAACTTGATGTAACTCTTGATGTCAGGAGTCGAAAGGCGTTCTAGCTCCCTGAGATGGCTATGAGGCTTGTCTTCATCACTAGGGAAAAGATACTTGGGAACGTTGAAGCTGTCAAGGCGGGTTCCATTCAAACCGGAGATACTGGACCGATGAGACTGGCCATTCGGATTGCCGGAGGGGAGCGAGTATCGATGAGCAACGCTAGATAGATATTAGTTAGGCTGTCGATGCCAGAACTCGAGAAATGGGGCTTCAACTCACGACGGGCCCGATCGGAAGGGAGAAGTAGGATCAGCAAGGAAGTCGTCCTTCTCGGAGTTTCGGCGCGAGCCGGGAACAGAGTGTCCAGCAAATCGGTCAATTGACGGCTGAGAGGGCTGGGGGGCAGCCTGGGGCGAAGTCAAGGTTGAAGGAGCGAAAGCATTGAAGAAGCCGGGCGAAGAGGTCACACTCGAGGTGGAGAAACGAGCGGGGCGGCTAAAGGCACTCGACACAGTAGTATCACGGTACTCAGGCGGGGTGGTGGGCTCGCTGACTGGGCCAGAGATGCCAGCCTGCGCCAAGTCCCGAGCGAGCTGGTCCATCTCCAGTTTCTCACGAGCGTGCTGAAGATCCAGGATTTTCATATCCTCTTCGAAACGGCGTTTCTGTTCACGCATGTACTCGATGTGTTGTCTCTTTTTCTCAAACTGCTGAAGACGTCAGATATGATTCTCAGAATGATATGGTCAAGCAAAAGAGTCAGGGAAGTTTGGGAAAGATATCAGTTTGAACAAAGTGAGAGAAAAGTGTAAGTCTCAACAACTCAATCGACAAAACTCATCAGAGATGCACAAGAGATGGCTGGAAAGACACTTAAAAAGACACAAAAAAAGACAGATATCTTCTTAGACCCCGAGCACGATCACTTTCATGAGGAAACACAAACCGAACGCAGGATTTTAAGTCGGGGAAACAACGTAATGTAACGCAAAATAAACGGCAAATGGAGCAGAGCGACACAGGTAGTGAACTTCGGATCCGGAGATATGAAACAATTGCTCAAATTATGAGGAAGGAAATAAAAGAAGAAACAGGGGGCAGAAGTGCTGAGCTTTAGTTTTTATACCAACCCGAACCAGATTGCAGCCTAGCAGGCAAGAATGGATTTGAAGTCTGAATAGGCTCAGAATGGACAGGGTTGAAGCACCAATAGGTGTCAACGTCGTCAATCACTTCGACGAGTGTGCCTGACCGATGAAACGGAAAATAGAACCAATGGATAGAAAACAATAGGACAATTGGATAAAAGAAATAAGAACGATCAATGGTGATGGATGAATGGTGATGGATGAATGGTGATGGATGAGGTGACGAATGAATGGCGATGGATGAATGATGACAGTCTTGTCAACTTGAAGCTTCACACAGAGTGATATGCTGGGAACTGGCGGAACTTCAAAAGATCTCCATATGATTTCAAAGAATATTGCAGCCCGGCATCCAAGACGACACCAATTCATCCAACTCCACTCATCGCCAACCCAAATCCAACGGAGACGCGACAGGTGCGTGGTTTCAATGCAGAGGGATATTTGCTAACTCAAAAAAAAAGAAATATGAATCTTACCGAAGACAACAAATCCAATGGATCTTGCATCTGGCCAGAACCAGAACCGGAGCTCGAGCCAGATCCCGAGCTTGGATTCAGATAATTCCATGACGAGAACTTGCTTGAATCGGTGGTAAACCGACGTTGCAAGTTCGCTCGAACATCACCAGCCGGGCGAGACGAGAACCCCGATCCAAAGTTCGAATGACCCGGGGAAAGAGAAGTGTACCCAGGGAACGCAGACTCCGAGGGCGGGGATCGTGGGGATGGGAATCGCAGCTCGTCGAGGCGTTCACTCAGCCCATGCTTGAAGGCCATCATGGGGCAGCGCAGCTGAATTGTTCAACTACGCACCAAAAACGACGTCCGGTCAGCAAATATAGGGATTTGTTGACGCCAAAAACGGATTTTTAGGAGAGCTTCTCCGGGGAAGCAATTACGACCAGCCCCGATGTTGTGGCGCCAGGACCTCCGGTGGCCGGGGAATATCCGAATGGGAAGAAAGGGTGGGCTGGCGGTGTGTTGTCGTCGGCGTTTCAAGCAAGGGGAAATCGAGAGAGGGGCTGAGGGGCCAGGCGGAGACGATCTGCGCTCGCAAAAAATGGCTTAACTCACACAATGAACGCCTCGAGAGGTGTCAAATCTGGTCGAGGGGAGAAGTGCTATATGATTTCAAGTTGCGCAAGTCATCTATGGGCAATTTTGACAGCAAATATCGTGTGTACCTGACGGTGCGGAGATCAGCAGGGAGTTGCAGAGTGGGATAAAGCTCCCTCTTACCGCTCCGACTTAGCGAACACCGAGAGATCAAGGCGCGGGCGAAAAGAGCGTGTCGCGCGGGGAAATACAACCTAACAATGACCCAAACGAACGATACAAAACTGTTGTACAAAATGGAGTTCCAGAGGGAGAAAAAGGGAAGAGGAAGAGGGGAAGAGAAAATGGCTGGGGGAGTCCAGATCAGAGAGCGGGGAGATCCTTTTTCAGGAAATGACTGTGCCCTCTTTTTTTTTTTTTTTTTTTTTTTTTCGCTATTTGTTTCTGCTTTTTTTGGGCCTATTTTGTTTTTATTTAGTTAAGCGGCAATGATCTTTTGATCTGATATTCTTGGGGTTATATAATATTCGTTGCTTCCACGCTTCGGGTGAGGCGCCAAAAAACAATACACGTTCCATATACTTTACTTTTTATATGTACTTCTCTACTATAGTATATTACCGACACAACTTGACGACCACAGCAGATGATCGGCCAGCAGTTACTCGGAAATTGATCGGGTTCTATTGATTGGAGAGCCTCCGTTGTCTGTACGACTTGAGCACTTTTATCCCGGGAAGAGCCCGGGGTAATCGATGGGCTATAGGTCCTGCTAGGTCCTGAAGATGCTACGAATGGTCAATTCCATGATCGACTGGGGACAACCTGGGCTATACACGAGAGAACCCATTGTGCTAGGACTCCGGTAAGGGGGAGCTTTCAATGCGCTGGTCAACAGAGCGTGGCAGCTGCAGGTGCATCTGGCCCCCCTCGTAGCAGCCACTTGTGGAGACCAAAGTGACCAAAGTGCCCGAAGATATGACAACTGATCCCCCTCTAGGGTGGTTAGGCGCCTGTACCTGAATCCTAGAAATCTTAGATATGCGTATTCCATGTTGAAAGAGAGAAAGAGATATATACATTAGAGAGAATTACTCCGTACTCCGTATAAAGATTATATATCCCAATATCAAACCAATAATTGCAATAAAAAATAGTTCCATGGAATATTTTCTTTTCTTTGTTCTAGTTCCACGGGTCTGTACCAGTAGCTTTCTCTCATCAATTTTGTCCCTATAGCCCTAGAATCTTCTCCCCATATCACATTCTTTTATACTTCTGGAATTTCCCATACCTTATCTATTTTCAACTTTTCCCACCATCTGGGCCCTCTAACGTCAGGACAAGCGGTGTAAGTGCCACCAAGTGCTGATCCGCGTCGCTTGGAGCCCCTGATCCACCGAATGACAAGCATACCAATAGAGCGGGGATCCTCTGAACCCCAGTCATCCTTATTATTTTATTCACACATCGGAGATCGTCAATCATGGGCCACTTTTTTTTCCCCTCTATATATCGATTTGTACTACAATCTGATTAGAATTCTGATATATTATAATTTTCGATCTAAGCTGAGTACTCACTACGGTCTGTGCTGATTTTCAACCCAGGAAGTCCGCGGGTCCCCAAGTGATAGTACGGAGTACATCGGTACATTGAACCCCGATTGTGCACTAGTGTATCATCTACCTATAAAGTACGGAGTACGGAGTACTTCGTACATAGCTATGATCGCACTAATACCAATAATAATTCTAGACATAATGGGACTCAAAACCCACTTATTGACGCCCAAATTGAACCAATTTTAATTACTTTCTTTCATGCCCAACGCCTGACTTACGCCTCGGAAATTGACTGGCTGCCTCAGTTTTAAAATCACGAATCATAATCCAAGGTCATTCGTAAAATGGACTTACTAGAATCGCTATGATTATGCTCCCCCAAAACCTACGTTGGCAAATAATACCTGAAACTCCCTAGTATTAGTCTCCACCCCTTCAACCAACCCCTGCAAAAAACCGTACAATAGGCCTTCTGGATTATTGATAACGGACATACCCTAGTCGATAATGATTGCTAATGCTTTCGGTTGAATTTTCTCCTCGGAGGATACTGTATATATCGAATGGCAAAGATGACTGTCTTACCAACCACGTGTAGGTGGCATTGCATACTTTCTAAATTCCTATTGCTACAGCGATCAATGCCATATTCAAGTACGGAGTAGTGTGACTGATACACAAGGACCATTCATTGTGCTGTATCCCTGCATTCGATCGGAGATAGGGAAATCCTTCTGGAAAAATGCAATCTTGTGTAGTCTGTGTCCATATAGTACTCCATAAAGGGTGGCAATTTCAAAAGTTGCGGTCAAGCCTATTTCGCCACAGACAGGATAACATCCCTGGAGAAAATCGTACATGAAGGACCGAGTGTCACCGATATTCGATAAATCATATGCCACACAAGCCGTGCCGCTATGGTTACTAATAATAATCTTATTCTGTGGACGGAAGCCTTGTGCTTGGTATATGCGGTGGAAGCCCTCTTTTGCTCGTTGTCTTATACGTGACCGCTTCTTTACTACCTAACGTTGTTCTTTATACAAATTACACTATTGTCGATCGTCTTCCTCGAACAGAACCAAGTCAACTCTGATCAATACTTCGTCCGTGCAGACAAAAACGTCCGGGGCTGGCCTGCATGTGCAAAGACCCACTAAATGTACTACCATGTCAATGGACAAATCCTTGACAACCTGTCAAGGTCTCGTAAATCCAACCCTGTACGGAGTGCTCTATACATTCTGAAAAGTTGACATGATGATAAACCATTCTTCAGATCAGCCTGCATTTGGTGATTAGCCCAAAATCTACTTCTTCGTCTATTCTTTTGAGACTCCTACTGCCTCGGAGTTAAGGCTAGTATACTCCGATCCTTCGGTCTTGCCCTATTACTTGAGAATACAATGCGATGGATTTGACTATAAATTCGGATCATCTGAGTATGCGATAACTAAGAGAGTACTTAGGAATATTTATCTCCTTTATTATAGTATCTTTATTTTCGATTTTCATTCTGGAATGATGTACTAGCGTCGGCTCGAAATATATATCACGACGGTCAACCTTTTTCCGTGCCCTGTTACTACACAACCCCTCTCCCCCCAGAAATGTTGTTGCATCTCTATCAAAAAGGTACACACAAGAGAGCTCCGAATCTTACTTCGATCAAACCAACAAACAAGTCATGAATTCCAATGACTATCCCTACTTATCTATAGAAAGGTTATCTATACGGTCAAGGTATATTGTACATCGTGGAGCAATAAGTCCAGCATATCTACTCCGTGCTATTACTCCCATTCCTGATGGTACTTCTATAGCTAATAATTATCCTTCTAGTTATAAGACTGAGACGAAATCTCTTCTAAAAAAAATCGTTGAAAACGAAATTGAAAAAGAACATGCTAAAAAATACATCGGCTGCTATCTTGCATATAACGTCTATGATAACATCTTGAGCCAGATAAATCAGATTTCTATAGTCTTATATTGCCAAGGACAGAGGCTGTATACGCGGCCAACTACGGAGTACTCTTTTCTTTAATATCAAGTATGAAGCTCGATTGATGCCTCAGGCAACTATCAGCTCCCGCGGCTTATTAAGCTATCTCCAAATTACTCAAATCTCTCCCCTCCATGAGAATCCCTCTTGCGAGCTTCTCTTTGGACAACTGCGCAGTTTGATTGGGATATTTTTTTTAGATCGATCTCTCTGCACCTCAGCTGTCTAATCAAAATGCCCCCGCGCAGGAGGCCACAGCCCTCTGCGGCCAGTCGAGCGCGACGTCCTTCAGAGGTAACAAAACTTTTTTCCAGTCGCAAGTCCCATACTTCTGATAATTATACTGACTGCTATGCTACTTGACTAGGCCGGAAACCAATCGGCGACTGACCCCACAAAAAGCAAGCGCTCGTCCCAGTCGAACCCAGTTCCTGAGTCTCACCAGCATTCCGCACCCAGAAAGGTTGAACCGGCTTCGAATTTCAAGGCTAGAGATCCATTCGATGCGCTTTTGGAACCATTTTACTACAATAAGGGACTTACAGACCCGATTGATACGGCCAGAGACAAATGGAATCTGCTGCCAGCCTTCCTCAAGGTCAAAGGGCTGGTGAAGCAGCACCTTGACTCCTATAACTACTTCGTGGAAGTGCAAATGAAGAAGATTGTCGAGTCAAGCTCCACAATTCGAAGTGATGTGGATCACAACTTCTACATCAAGTTTACCGATATCTACGTTGCCTCGCCTCGACGAGCTGACGAGCAAGGTGATGGTGGAATTGATTTCGAATCCACAATCACACCGCAAGAGTGCAGGCTACGAGACACTACATACGCTGCACCCATTCTCGTTGACTTTGAATATGTCCGTGGCCGGCAAAGGGTTATCCGACGAGCGGTCCCCATCGGAAGAATTCCGATCATGCTCCGCAGTTCTAAGTGTGTGCTGTCGAATAAAACGCCTGCTCAGATGAGCGTCCTCAATGAATGTCCTCTTGACCCCGGTGGTTACTTTGTCGTCAACGGAACAGAAAAGGTCATTCTTGTCCAAGAACAATTGAGCAAAAACAGAATTATTGTCGAAACCGACCCAAAGAAAGATATCGTCCAGGCCTCGGTTACCAGGTATGTCCATGTCCGAACTGTTCTGTTCTGCCATCACTAACATCTACAGTTCCTCCAACGAGCGCAAATCCAAGAGTTACATTGTCTCGAAAAAAGGTAGACTCTATGTCAAGCACAACGTGCTCAATGAAGACATTCCGATCGTCATTTTGCTCAAAGCTATGGGCATCCACACCGACAAGGAAATGATGCAAATGGTTACTGGTGACGATAGTCTGTATCAAGATGATTTCGCCATAAATTTCGAAGAGGCCATCAACGTCGAGGTTTACACCCAACAACAAGCCCTTGAGTGGATCGGTTGTCGCATCAAGATCAACCGCAAACAAGCCGCTTATCGCAAGACTCACGTACAAGAGGCAGTTGAGGCCATTGCGTCTGTCATTATTTCTCATATTGAGGTCAAAGATATGAACTTCCGGCCCAAGGCTATCTACGTTGCTCACATGGCTCGTCGCGTTTTGATGGCAAAGAGCGACCCAGCCCTAGTGGATGACCGTGATTATCTTGGAAATAAGCGGTTGGAGCTGGCAGGTCAAATGTTAGCCCTTCTTTTTGAAGATCTGTTCAAGAAGTTCTGTTTTGATATCAAGATGAACATCGACAAAGTCCTGAACAAACGCAATCGGGCCGAGCAATTTGATGCTTGGACTATCGTGACTATGCATGGAAATCATATCACTCAGGGTATGAACCGAGCCATCTCAACAGGAAACTGGAGCCTGAAGCGTTTCCGCATGGAGCGTGCCGGTGTAACTCACGTTCTCAGCCGATTGAGTTACATTGCCGCTCTCGGTATGATGACCCGTATTAGCAGTCAGTTCGAAAAGACCCGTAAGGTCAGTGGTCCTCGTGCATTGCAACCGTCCCAGTTCGGAATGCTGTGCCCTGCAGATACCCCCGAAGGTGAGGCCTGTGGTCTGGTCAAGAACTTGGCCCTCATGACACATATCACGACCAACGATGAAGAAGGACCGGTGCGAAACTTGATGTTCATGCTCGGCATCGAAGACATATCGAGCGTTGGTGGACAGCAGCTCTATGCTCGGGGTGCTTACACAATTTCTATCAACGGTACACCGACTGGTTTGACCAGACGTCCTAAGTCCTTCCTCAATGCTTTCCGAAGACTGCGCCGCATGGGCCGGGTTTCAGAATTTGTCAGCATTTACATCAATCATCACCAGCGAGCCGTGCATGTCGCGACCGACGATGGACGAATCTGCAGACCGCTTATCGTCGTGGAGAACGGCAAATCTCTTGTCAATGCTCACCACCTCGAGCAGCTGCGTGATGGAAAAATGGAGTTCGACGACTTCCTTGCGCAAGGGCTCGTTGAATATCTTGATGTGAACGAGGAGAACGACTCCTACATCGCCATCTACGAGAAGGATATCACAAATACTCACACCCATCTTGAGATTGAACCATTCACAGTCCTTGGAGCTGTTGCTGGCCTGATCCCCTATCCTCACCACAACCAGTCCCCGCGTAATACCTACCAATGTGCCATGGGTAAGCAAGCCATTGGCGCCATTGCTTCCAATCAGTTCCAGAGAATTGATTCTGTTCTTTACCTCATGGTCTACCCACAAAAGCCAATGGTTAAATCACGAACAATTGAGCTGACAAAGTACGATCAACTACCTGCGGGTCAGAACGCGACTGTTGCCGTGATGAGTTATTCTGGCTACGATATTGAGGATGCTCTGGTCCTGAACAAGGGATCTGTGGACCGTGGCTTTGGACGTTGCCAAGTCTTCCGCAAGTTTGTCACGACGCTGAAGAGTTACCCCAACGGAGCCAAGGATTCCCTCAGAGCACCAACATACGAGAATGGCGTTCCAATCCGCAAGCATGCGCTTCTCGAGTCCGATGGCCTGGCTGCAGTCGGCGAAATGGTCAATAGCGGCGAAAGTTACATCAACAAGGTCACGCCTAGGGTACAGAATTCCATGGGATTCACCGGCTCCGACGTTGGTGGTGGAGATGTTATCGATGCATCCATGACCTATAAGCTGGCGGATCCTTCCTACATTGATAAGGTCTTGGTATCTGCCACTGAAGGCGAGACCCAACTCATTAAGGTTCTGACCCGCCAAACCCGTCGCCCCGAGGTCGGCGATAAGTTCTCTTCTCGCCACGGACAGAAGGGTGTTGTTGGAATTATTGCAGACCAGGCGGACATGCCCTTCTCTGACCAAGGCATCAATCCTGACATCATCATGAACCCCCACGGTTTCCCCTCTCGAATGACAGTCGGAAAGATGCTGGAGCTGGTTGCTGGTAAAGCAGGTGTTCTGAACGGCCACCACGGCTACGGTACCTGTTTCGGCGGCAGTCCCGTCGAAGAAATGTCCCAGATCCTGATCGAGAAAGGTTTCAGTTATGGTGGCAAGGACTACCTCACTTCCGGTATCACTGGCGAGGCTCTGCCGTTCTACGTCTTTACTGGTCCCATTTACTACCAGAAACTGAAGCACATGGTTCAAGATAAGATGCACTCACGTGCCAAGGGTCCCACTGCTACTCTCACCCGCCAGCCCACAGAGGGTCGTTCGCGTAACGGAGGTTTGCGTCTCGGTGAAATGGAACGTGATTGTTTGATTGCGTACGGTACTAGTCAGCTTCTGCTGGAGCGTCTGATGATTTCGTCTGATCGTCACGAGGTGGATGTCTGCGAACAGTGTGGTTTCATGGGCTACTTGAACTGGTGCCCTGGATGCAAGTCGTCTCGTTCCGTTGTGAAGATGGTTATTCCCTATGCTGCCAAACTTCTCATTCAAGAACTGATGAGTATGAACGTTACGGCTCGTCTGAAGCTTGATGATGAGTTCCCTGAGATGAAGGGCCGTTAAGCTCTGGACTTGGCTTTGGGGTCGCTTGGAGTTTGGGATATCAAAATGGGACATGTGCATACTTGGTCTTACGAATGAATGGCATAGCGCGGCGATTTAATATCATCTTTACCTACACAATTATTCTTTTCTGTAAACCATAGCCGGAGCTTCACCCACAGCGCCTTGGATCGACATAAACAGCTCGGCAGTAATCTACACGAAAGAAAATTTCAACTTTTTTTTTTTAAAAAAAAACTGGAGGAAAAGAAGAAAAGAAAAGAAAAGAAAAGAAAAGAAAGCACACCCAAATTACAGCATCAAAACATTCGATTCGTACGCCACATGCTGATAGCGAGTAAACTCCTCGACCTCCTGTAAAACCTTCAGCCTCGTATCCATAGCTTCCTCCAAACTCATCGGCATATCACCCTTGGACTTCATATTATCAAGGGCCGCCTTTGCCAAATCTGCCTTAACCCCTTGCTTAGTCTCCGGTATGTCCTTAGCCCAATCCAGACGCTGCGGCGGGATATTGGCCGTTGAGATAATACGGATATTAGGATCGACAAGGAAAAACACCATGGCGCGTGCGTGCCCAGGCTTAGCCTTGTCCTTCAACTCGAAGCGTGTGAACTTGTGTTGTATAGTACTCGGGTACATGATCACCCGGCCTACTCCAGCTTGGATCGAACCTGGGTATTGGATGGCCGGCTCGCCGTTTTCCAAACCAAAGACTTGTCGCAGCCAGATGAAGTCGTTTGGCTCGTGCTCGATTTCTGAGAGCATGTCGGATTCTACCATGTTGCGGAATTGCATGCATGGGTCGAGTACGTTGGTGTGGTCGTATGATATGATGGCTGCGGCGCAGATGTGCTCGTTCTGGTTTATGTTTTGTTATTACCGAATATTGCGGAATCCTTGGAGCTTTTGAACTCACCATCGTGCCCTCGACATGCCAGTCTGTCTCGAAAGACGGGTCTTCTGGAGTTAGATCAACACCCAATAAACGTGTGATCACTTGCAATCCACGCTCCTTGTAGTCCCGGTTGAGATCAACGCCTCGTTCAATCCGAACGGCGCTGGGCAGATCCTTGGGCAGTTTGTCCATCAACCAGGGTGGAACTGCCCAGGGAATGAACTTGCCTACGTCAGGTTGGATAGCCCGGTAGTTTTCCATTCTCCACTTGTCCATGCGCTCGTCGAACTCAGTTTGAGCCTCTCTTGGCTGTATCTGAGGTGCCTGGGCAGTAACTTCCTTTGGGACTGGGTAATACTCTGCCTTGTGGTATTCGATTCGAGCTCGGGAATGAAGCATGTCCTTGAGGGGAGTCAAAGTTGCGTTCCACTGCGGAATGACGCAATTGAAAGCCTGCTCGAGGAGCTTGTAGATGTTCCTATGTTTCACTGGGTGCAGGTTGTTGATGTATGTGGCTATATGCCATTGGCCATCCTCACGAAGTTCCCAGTCTGAAGGAAGGATCTGGTAATTTCGGCTGTAAGGTCGAACCTTGATATCTGACCGGGCCGAGACGCGCCAGGCAATATCTTCTCTGGTTATTCCAGTATCTTTTGGACATGGGATCACCTCGCCCTTGCCGGCGTACTTGAGGGCGTCATCAAGCCCAATGATCCTGTCGGTGAGAATGCGACTCGTGCCGTAAACAAGCGGGTACAATGCCATAGAAATGAGGTCACGCTCTTTGCCTAGACCTCCTGGATGGTAGTACTGCATTTCTTTAAAATCGTACTCTAGCACTTTGAACTGGGTACACATATCGCGCAAGAGTGAATCAGGCAAGTTCGTGTCGGACTTGGTGACATCGCCGCTGTACAGGGCGACAACATCTGTGGTCTCATAGATCATGGCTTTAAATTGAAGCTCGTCAATAATCCATTCAGCCATGTTGAGCGTAATGTCTTTGCCACTGTCCAAGGCGGCCTTTTTCCACTCCTCTTGTGTTTTGGGGTCAAAGACCTGAAACGATTTCAGCGGAACGGTCAGTATCAGCTGTATTGGGGACAACTGACCTTTTTCCACCACTCAGGAATATCAGTCAGGTACTCCATGAACTCTACCATATGGATCTCGCGGAGAGTCAATACGGGTAGGCTAGGAGAATCTTCAGCATTGAGCACCTTTCGGGTCTTGGGGACTCTCCACTTACTCCACGTATCCTGCTTCGATGTCCCTATCATCCAGCGCAGATGGAAACATACTCCGACTTTCAACGCCATATATGTTTTTCTCGAGCGGAGCAAAGTCTAGCGGCCGGTTGAATCCCGGAAGAGCGAAGCGGTAGTCTTTATCTGCCTGGCTGTTGAGGAAGTTCGCCTCGCTGGGTTTGTGTTGGAACATCGTTGCCTTCAGTCAAGAATATATAGCAACGCAAGTCTTTAAGAGTGATATGATGATCGGATAATCTATCTTGCCCAGTCAGAATAGTATAGGGCCAATGAAGGGTGCCCAAACCTGCTTTAACGAGATCTATCTTGTAATGGCCTGCACAATATCGGACACAGGCATCAAAATAAGTGAAATGTGATGGTTGAAAGGGAAAATAATGGAACAAATCAAGGCATGAACACTTAAAACGAGAGCTAAAATAATGATGCAGGGGTGTCGTCGTCTTCGATTCTTAGGGGTATATCGCAATGGTTGATGCTCTCCAGACGGAAAGTGCGGAACTTGGCTCCGGGCCTTTGAGCCCTCTTTGTTTCTAATAATTGGCGTACTCACAGGGGCTCTTGAGGTATCAGTCATAGTGATTTAACGCCATGACCATGGAATTGCGAAATTTTGCTATGTGGTCAAGACCTCCAAAGCTTCGATGGAAGCAAATTCCTGTTCCTTCCGCCTTTATAGCTACGGGTAGAAGACCTAAATGAATGGAGTTTATGCATGAAGGCAAGCAGATATGTATAGTTGGCGCACATCAGGTTGTCTATCATGTAACACTCTAGTCTTCCCAAGGTCAAAGCAAGCCTGCAAGGCGAAGGGAAAAGGAATTGGTAATTATACCAATACCAAAGCACCCAAGTACTCTCTAACAATGCCCCAATACCTATCGGGCTCGGCTCTCATATGTCCAACGTGAGGGGAGTTCTTGAACAGTTCACGGCGCACCGCCCAACCCTCAGCCTCGGTGTGTACCGCATGAGATTCCACATCACGGTAGTCCACCAAATCATCCGTATCTGAGTAGATATAGCAACGACGGAGATTTTCGTCCGGATTAGCCGCTTGCACCAAAGAGGTATCATTGATGAGCTTTCGGGCAAGGGAGATAGGTTCCGGAAACATGGAAAAGAAATGGATCAACTTGAAGAGAACCAAGCAAACAAAAAGCAAGCTCTTGCCAAGTAGCTGCAATAACCATGTCCGCGGAAGTGCAAAGGAGAAAGCCTTGAGCCCCGCTCGTAGGCTTGGACTGCCCGGTGCGCTATCTAGGATTATTGCGGACACAGGCAATGGGGCTCCCGTCGCATTCTTCCAGGCTTGCAATAGGCTTGCCGTGCTCGACATGCCTCCATTCGAGAAGAAGTGCACAAAAACTGGATTCTTAAGTGTCACTAGACCGCGCATTGCGTCCACGGCAGGGATGAGGCGGGCTCTGCGGGTCTGGGTCCTCAGGGATATGAAGTCATTTGACGAGCTTCTGACGAAGATGATTCGCGCTGATGGTACTAGCCGTCTGTACTCGACTACGTATTTCGCTAGGGCGCGCGGGGGTGCATTCATCCAAAAAGCAAGGAATATTACCGGCCGATCAGCCTTCTCGCCTGGGCTGGGCGAGTCTTGGAGATAGACTGACGGGGCCAGTTTGACAAATGCCGCCAAATGGTTTCCAGCTGTTGTAGCCATGATGCAATCCCGGGTACATGGCCTGGGATACAGTGTAGTCGAGTTTCAGGCCTGTGGACGGCGATCCTCGGCTTGCCAAGAGCCGTGTGCACTAGCCGAAGTATAAGATGCCGTTTCTGACCACGAGCATGACTTACTTTCTAGTTGAACCCGTGTGCAGAGATGTACAGACGGCATGTTTGATTGTTCGTAGGGACATGAGAAAATCCTCAATCCTCGGAGGGTGGTAAAAGTTACCGACATTCCGGCATTTGGAGTCAAAAGGACTGAAAAAATTATCGCTGGCTTGAACTCAAAGTTAGAACGCGGAGAATGGAAATGCCTACGAGAAATATGAAGGTATTGAATTTTATTGCAAGGCCTTTTATGTATTCAAACGAAAGTAAACGACTCCCCCAACGCCATATTGAACCTTGCTATGCTCTCGAAGGAAATCCCGGCCGCGGAATCTAGAGATTTCCACCGTCTAAAAGCCCAGGAGAAATCACGAAAGCGTAGTTGAATCGATCGTTGCAGACATTAGCGCTTCCCCAAAGTTCGACCGCCACCGTCGGACTTTTTAGTGTTTTCCTTGCTCTTTTGGGTTTCAGCCTCACTTCCCAAGGGGGTAGTAGAGTCGGACAAATCCTTTCGCTTTCCACGCAAAGTCTGTCCAATTCCTTGGAACTTGGGCTGGTCATCTGGGACAACCTGTCCATTCTCATCACGGGGTTTGACAGGTTTAATGGTATACCCGAAGAATAGCTGATTGGGCGGGAGTCGAAGTGGTTGCGGGCCATTGGTTCTTCGGGTTGCAGGTAGATGTGAGGAACTTGAGGCACCAGGGGTAGGAGTAGAAGGGTTAGGAGTGGGAGCCTTGCTGCCCTTTTTAGCATTCAAACGCTGTCCTCCAGACAAAAAGTTGGATGATGCTGCACGGGCACCTGTGGCAGCATCGGTGGCCTCGGGGGCAATGGCGGGGTAGTTGATCGATTGCGCCATGGTGCCATGGGGGTGCAATAGTCCACCAGCTGGAAGCTTTCCCCCGCTAATAACGCTACCGGGCGTGCTGGTCCCGCTAGTCCGCTGTGGTTCTTCAAATCCAACCGGAGCGGCGAAATCAACCTCTAAGTCGGTCTCTAGAACGGATACAGCATTCTTAGCCCCGGAAGGCTTCGTCTCTAGCACTGCCATCTCATATACTTGATCGTTGTATGAAAAAGTGAAGACATCTCCTTTGGAAAGGCATGAGAAATTCCGGAAGGCGTTTTCTAGCACGGCTTTGGGATCGCTAATATCAAGGAAGGAGGTTGATTGTGCTTGAAGTTTGATAAACTGGCCAGGAGGGAGGTCTGTCGATTTGATTTGAAGAAGATCGCCAGGTTCCAGTAGTAATGTTTGCATCAGCTGTAGAGAACGGAGTCTTAGTACAGCCAAAGCACATTGGGAAGTCTGTCTTTCTCACCCAGAATGGCAAATAGATCTTTCCTTCCTCAGCAATAAACTCAAGGACACCCGCATGTGTCATCTTTTCCTTTGCACCATTGTGAAGCTCGAACAACATTGGATAGGTAATGTGAAGTCGGGTAAGCTTGTCCAATGCGCTGGGAGGCATGATGACCTTGCCGCCATGGTTGACATTCTCTCTTTCGGGACCAGGAAGCATCGCCACTGGATAGCAGCGATAGTATTCATCGAAGCGACGGGATGTAGCTCCCGGGCGCGCCATGCCGGCACCTAGGACCCCATCCATGGGGTCGTCGGACCAATAACCAGCTCGGTACTAAAGCTGTTTGTTAGGAGGGTGAAGATTGGGAGAGGGCGGAGAGTTTAAGTTTAAGTTGACTCACCATATCAAATTCTTAGAGTTTAAAAGACTCAAGATGGGAAGAGAAAGTTGTAAGTAAGATCGGGTTTATTTGAGGTACATATGCCGCTCTCTGGATCGCCATCAGTGACGCAGCTCGCTCCGCCATGATTTTCCGCTCCGACCCCGGACAAGGAAATCAGCTCTCTCGGAAGTGAATTTACACTTCAATTTGGCGCAAGATAATTTATCTCATTTTTTTTTTCAACTGAAATACCCAATCAAAGCGCAATGTCGAGCTCATTACCACGCCCCAAGCGCGCAGGCGAAGATTTTGCCAGTACCAACTACAATGACGACGGCGAGGATTCCTCAGAGCACAAGAAGCCCCGCTTCGACCTTCGCAACCCCTCAGCTCTTGCAGCTGATGCGCCCGAAGAAGATGCAGTGCTAGACGCTGATGAGATTGGCAGACGTGGCCAGAGAATCAGACGCAAGGCGGTTAATCTCGAAGGCTACGATTCGGACAGCGACAACGAGGGGTTTTCTGCGCGCACAGAAGAGAAACCCAAGCGCAAACAAGCCACGGAAGCAGAAGATGATGATATGTTCGCGGAACTACAAGAAGACTTCGGTGAAGAGGAAGTCGACGGTGACGAGGTTATCAACAAAAACAAGAAGTCCGTTCGCTTCCTACGAGACGATGAGATCGAGGGCCAAGTCGCTTCTTCAAAAGGTGGAGGAGTGCTGCATGTCGATATGAGGAAGGGTGCAGATGAAATTGATGACGAGGAAGATGAGAGTGGCAGTGAAGTTGGGGAAGAGGAACGCGCACGAGTCGACGAAGAGGTAGACGAGGAACTTGGCGCGGGTGGGAAGAAAAAGCACGCCCCTCTCCTGGATGCCTTCAATATGCGAGCAGAGCAAGAGGAAGGACGATTCGACGACCAAGGAAATTATGTCCGCAAAGCAATAGACCCCGACGCTGCCTACGACTCGTGGCTGGAGGGTGTTTCCAAGAAGGATATCAAAAAGGCCAAAGAGGCTGCTGATCAACGCGACGCAGAGCGCAAAGAGAAGGATCGAATAGACGACAGCATTTTGACAGGGGATGTCCTGAAGACGATCATCACCCACCTCGAACGAGGCGAAACAATACTCGAGGCACTGGCCCGACTGGGCAAAGGCCTTCGCCGAAAGCCCAAGTGGCAAAACAAGAAGAACAAGAAGAACGCTGCCGAGGATATTGAGATGGCAGATGAGGACCCCAACGAATTGGCCCGGAAGAAGGCAATTGATTCTATTACTGGCGCCGCTGATATCTTGATGGGCCGTGGCCAAGTAGACATTTACGACACAGAGCGCGAAATGCTCACACGGCAGTACCGCAACGACACAGGCGACGACTGGGTCGACCCTCCTGCGAATGGAGTGGCTGAGCAAGGTCCGGCCATGTGGGAGTATCGGTGGTCTGATGCTAGAGATGGAGGGGATGCCCACGGGCCATATGACAGTGCGATGATGGACTCATGGAAGAACGCAGGCTACTTTGGCGAAGGTGTTGAGTTCCGCCGAGTTGGAGATCCAGGGCCATGGAGCGGTAGTGGCACCTTCTTGTAACATAATTCCCCAATGTCACCTGGGCAGCTACAATATTGTTTTGGCTACTCAAAATACCATTCATGAATGAAATATTAATATCAGATCCTCCAGAACAGAGGACTGCAATTGAATTTCAAAGGCCAAATCACCTTAACAAGCGCCAGTCCTATCATACATCCTTTGATGCGACACAAATAAAATAAAAATCAAGATCCAGTGTAGTTTTTTCGACCCGCTTAACTGCCCACCGAATAGCCCAGTACTAAAACATGCAACCTAATTAAGAGAGCTCCATGGCGTCGCCATTGGTAGGAGCAATGAAGCTAACGGCACCTTGGTCACCAATGAAACGCTGTTCATATTGATTGACGAACTTCACACTCCGAGCGGGGTCGTAAAACAATCGGAAGCTGCGTTGGACGTCATCAACACTAACCTCCTTCGCCTTGCGTTTTTGACTCAAGAGGTGCGAAGTAGTAATAATGTTGCTGGCATAACGCAGATTCGACTCCTGACCAATCTTAGTGAGAAGAGCGAGAGCATCAGGCGAAAGATCGATTTCTTCTTCCTGCGCTCGGATGGCGAGGATTTGACGGATCTCATCACCAGAGTACATCTGTGTGCTGACGATAACAACCCGATCAAGGAAGTCAAGGGGTAGGCCGTGGGGAGAGGTGTAGGTTGTTCCGCGGATGCGTGACTGGCCGCGATTGCTGGCCATGATCACGATAGGGGCCAACTCAGCCTCGAGAGCACGGTTGATGTAGGAGTAACACTCGATATCGAGCATGTGAACTTCATCAATGAAAAGGACACCAGGAATAATCTCTGCCTTGCCCTCTTCCTTCCATTCGGCTACCTTGGTATTGATCTGGTCCCGAACTTCACTCCGAATCTCGCCCGTATCGCCGGAGAAGAGGGCCAGGAAGCCTTGTGAACGCGAATTAATGACATCGATCTCATGGAGGCTGACGGTGTGAACAATCTCCTTGCGAACCTGAAGCTCGCCTTCAGGGCATTGAACAAACTTGGTATCGGCGCCCATGGCGTCGTAGTCTCGGGAGCGTGCGTACGACCGACCGAGCTTGGTGATTTTGCCGGATGACTTGTCGATCGAGATCACATCTCCTGCCATTACTCGTTCCTTGGTCATTGAATCAATCATCTTGGTTCCCATATCGTAAATTGTTTCCATGTCGGTTGTCTTGATCGTGAGCTTTCCTTGTTTATTGCCCTGCAGGTAGTCAGTATCCAATGCCATTCAGTGATTTCGGCGTGAAGAATTCACTTACGCCAGTAACACTCCGGTCAATTTGAATCTCCACAACTTCACCCTCAATGATTTCACTCTCTTCTTTAATGCGCACACCGATGGACTTCCGGAATGCTTGAGTCAGGGCTTCTGTCTTTGACATCTCCATTGAGAAAATTTCAGAAGCAGCAAGCATGGTGAAAGGTACGTCTGGTCCGAGGGATTGTGCCATGCCCATTGCAATTGCTGTCTTTCCAGTGCTAGGAGGTCCTGCGATCAGAACGGCGCGACCGGCAATCTTGCCTTCCCTCACCATCTGCAGAATCACTGCGGCGGCCTTCCGGGCCTTTTCCTGGCCCACAAGACCTTGGGATGATGTCCGAGGTTGAAGAGTGTCTGCATCGACACCGAGGCCTCTGATGTGCGAATGGGCGGCGATGAGGTTCAGTCCCCGGAGCTCCTTGCTCTCGGCGACAGTTGAGATTGGCTGCTTTAGTGTCAGCAACCGTGGAAATATCACAGAAGTATTGTAACTCACTACAGCCATACTTGGAAATTTCCAGGTAGAAATGTATCTTAAACTGGAAGATTATGGTGGTAAAATGCGCTAGAGCTCTAGAAAAGCAAAAGAGAAGAGAGAGTCAGGGCAGATCGCAGATCGTAGTGTCCACACCGCCCGGCAGAATAATCCATCAAAGAAACAAGAACCCGTTTGACTTGATTTCTCATTGTTGTATCTGCGTCACTTGAATTAATTGGGTACTCATCGCGTCTTTGATCAGAATTTTCTGGTTCCCTTGACCAACTTAGGGGAAGCCAGCCAGCCATTTTCAACAATACCCATACCTACAAGGACTGTGCCTGACCGATAGGTTTTCGCGCGGTGAACGCGTTTGCACTTTTACAAACTCCTTCTGTTATCTTTTCACGGGTTTATCGTACATCGACAAATCAATATTGTGCCTTCAGTGTCCCATCATAGGACTTCGGTACAGACTGCATCTTATGAGCCAACCTCCCAGTAACCACACTTCAGCTCTGTTGCAAATACGATGAGTATTTTGCAATACATTCATTTCAGGGAATATGGCCAGCAGAATGGATGTTGACTCTCCTAACCCTAACCCTCGCAAGCGACTCTCGGGCCGATTCCCCTCTGTGCCACTCCCAACCAAGGCGCAGGATCCTCGGCTTGTCGGTATCCCTAGGCAATCTACTGATTCTCAATCGTCAAACGCCCAACAGACACACCCAACCACTCCCGCAAAACCTACCTTCATCCAGAGACCTGCTGGAGATTCGCTCCCACATGTGCCCCCACTCTCGATCCCTGACAGCGCCCCGGGCCCTACATCGACAGAAAAACAAAGTGCACCTAGTCACCAAGGCGCATTGTTCATCTCAGATTTGGTCAATTCATTGATCAAAGTGAACCAATCCGAGGAAAAGAAAGAGAGACTTGAGAAGGAAATAATTTCTATCTCCAAAAATCTACAGAGGGCGAAGCAATCCCCGCAATATCCGAGCGTCATCACTCTCTTCCAGCAGCAGCTCGATGCGGCCAAAGATGAATTGGCCAACCATGTCAAATCGATCACCCAGCATCGATCGCTCTCCAACCAAGCGCAGGACAAAATCAATTCGACATTGCGGCAGTCGAAGCCTCAGCCCCAGATCGAAAAGATAACTGAGAGGGTCGCGAGTCTGGAATCTACAGTCGAAGGGATAGTGCAAGGCCATTGCCCAACCGCCGGTAGCGAGGATTCAAACAAAGGAAATGCCGAAATCGGAACAGTCCAGGTGGACACGCAAGGCCAAGATATCGCCGAACTCAAAGGAAGGCTACACGAAGTGCAACAGGCCCTCAATAACCCCAAAGGATTGGATCATGCACTAGAATATATCAAGAAAATTGCGAACTCAGTTGCTGATCAATCTAGACGGAACGGTGTGTTCACGTCGCAAATCTCAAGCCTTGAGGACGAAGTGAAAGCTGCCGACAAGAAGCTTGATGACAAGGTTGTTGCCGTCAAGCAGATGGTGGACACTGTCGAGGAAGAACGGAATATTTCCAATAAGCAGCTAGAGATCGATATTTCGGACCTGGGTTGGAAATTGAAAAATACGAACGAACAACTTGAGGTCAAGTTCTCTGCCATTGAAAGCGATCTCAGATCTCTCAATGATAAGCAACATGATCTCAATAATAGCGCATCGACTCAAGTTTCCCAAATTGAGATTGAATTGCAGGCTCAAATGAGGCAGGCCACGGAGCAGATTACTGCCCAAGAAAATCATCTGGCCTCGCTTATAACCCAGCAAAAAAATGGTGGTACCGGCGGCCAGTTCTCATCAGAAAGGACTCCAACTCCCCATAGCGGGATACTTACAAGAGTAGTGTCTCTGGAAAAGAAAATACAAAGCCATGCGGAGCTTCTCACCAACATTAAGAAACTTCATCAGGATGTGGACGTCATGCGTCTATCCGAGTTGGATACCCTCCGCCGGAAACATGAGTTAAGGCAAAACACACTCGAAGAAAAATACGATGATACTTCACAAAAAGTGGAAGGCCTGGCTACGAAAACCGAGGAAATGTTCAAAAAGCAAACGACACTCGTCACCAGCGTTCACCAATTTAAACTTTCCTTGCCAGGGCACTTGGAGCAGCTCCGAACCTATCTGAAAAGTGGACTTGATGGATTCGAAACCCGCCTTACTCCACTTTCCGATCTTGCTGAGACTGTAAAAAACTGCAAGGGTACAATCGAAGCTCACTCCACGGCCATTCGGTCACTAGAACAACGATGGAACAACATCCACTCAGCCGACTTGGTCAGTCTTATGGCACGTGCCATGCAGGAAATGTACCCCTCTATTGATCAACTGAGTCAACAATTAACAGCCTACCGAGCCGAAATTGAAACCAGAATCTCTGCGCTCAAGACAGATGCAGACGCGTTCAAGGCGGAAACGAAGGTGTTCAAGGAAGATACGAACCGATTTAAGGCGGATACGGAAAAGGCTCAGGCAGACGCACGCAACGCCCAGGATAGCGCAGCTCAAGCAGCACAGGTGTCACCTGAGCAACTCCAGACTCTGGGTCAGTTGCCGACTTTGCTCCAACAGGTCAAGCACCTTTTCGACAAGCTTGTACCGATCGAGACACTTATCAATGAGCACAGTGTTGAGTTGCAGAAGAATCTTGAACAGCGGAGCGAATTACACAACAGAATCACGGCTCAAGATGACACCATCGGAGGCATTGCTCAAAAGGCCGATGAGCAGGTGGAAGAACTTGAAACAATCACCCAGCACACGCGTCACATCGATCCACTGATTAACCAACTTAATGCTCACATCTCGCAACTCCAAGAGGTTCGACAAGAGATCGACAAGCTTAATAAAGCCGCGCGAGTGAGCAGCACCGATACAATAACAGATCTTGATCGACTCCAGAGACGGCTGCAGGACTTGGAAAATCGGAATACAACGGAAGACACAGGTCTTGACGAAGTCCGAAAAAGATTGAAAGTCCTAGAAGGCCAAATCACAGCGGAGAATGCAGGCCTTGACGCACTTCGGACACAACTGAAAGACCTGGAAGGTCGAAACTCAATCGAAGATCAGGACCTTGATGAACTCTGGACACAGCTGAAAGCCTTTGAAGATTGGAAACCACCAGTATCATTAGAGGAATTCATTGAGCTAAGGGATAAGGTGAATATGTACATCAAACGTTTGAGGAACGCCGAGGACACCTTCAAGGCACTTGGAGCAGCAACAACGAATCTCGATTTTAATGAAGAACCCACTTCCAATGCTCTCGATAAACCAATGGAGCAGCGCATCCATGGACAGGAAACCCCTCCATTCCAACCAAACAACCGTCTTTTTACTCCAAGGCCTGTTGCAACACCCAGCACAGTCCCTAAGGGCCCTACTCTAGGTGGGTATCCGATCCAGCTCAACGGGAAGGGTCAGACCGACAATTTCACAACAAGCGTTTCGAGGTCAAATTACCCTGTGATGCACGCTCCACAGCCCTCACACACGCTCAGTGGACCAAGCAATAGTCATCCATCGCCATATTCTGGCAAATCCGCCGAACCTCGTCAGGTTCAAAACTTGAAAGGAAGGCGGCGGGTGTCCTCTGTAACAGACTCTGACGACGAAATAAACACAACTGAATCTTCTTCGGTAGTTGAGTCTTCGCCGGCTCCTAGCTCTTCTGCCCCGGCATCTTTTGTTCCAGGCTTGAGCAAAAAGGACAAGAAGAAGGCAAAGAAGAGAGCGGAACAGGCACAAGAGAATTCCAAAGCTCCAAACAGAACAGCCAAGAAGCGAAAGCGGACCAAGCAGGATGAGTGAGCTACACCAAATCTGATCTCAGGGATCTCATGTTCTCCACATCTCTGACCGTGGGTCTCTTTTCCGGGGCTTCTTCCCCCTCCCTCACCTTCGAATTACGACTTGCCATGTGAACGAACCATCGATACCCACGTGAGACAGCTTTAGAGGAAGCATTGATAGATATGTTTTCGCCACTCGGTCGATAGGTTCAAAACCTGGCCTGCGATACGATTTACTATTCAGATCGATATCACCCAGCACACTACTGGGTGAATTATTATTACATATTATTATTGTACATTGAATTCCCTACAAACACATACGTCTAATCTCTAAATCACGTGACCTCTATAACCCGATTATGTCGACTCCAAAAACTTCACGACCGCTATTATCACCGTGTAAGCATGAAATACTATTAGTGATTATCGAGAAGAGGAAATTACCTTGGCGGAAGGCTTCTGGATTCTCAGAAATGAGCCAGTGGCCCGCTTCGACGTCCGCAATCTGCGCGTTGGGGAAGAACTTCTTAATGGCCGGCACAGCGTCATCCGAAACATACTTAGACTTAGTGCCGCGAATAAAGAGTGTCGGGCCGCTGTATTGGAGGTTATCAGATTCTCTGAAAGGGAAATCGGCCATATGATCCAACGAACTGCCAATGACAGATAGCGGCACTCGGAACTTAAGTGTGTTATCTTCCTCGGAACGTATCAAGTTGGTAAGAAGGAATTGACGGATTGGAAGAGACTGGGCAATGTTAGCATGCAAAACATTACCATGGGGCGCCAGGCCCATGGCCACCTTTTCTCCCCTATCCGTCAAAAAGATGAACACCTTACCTCTTCATAGTCCTCGAGAATCTTGTTAGCATCAGATTGCTTTGATACCTTCTCAGCTTCGATTTTCTGCATGCCGCGAACATATTTGGGGAAATCGCTCTGCAGTGCTGCATTCACCGGTGCGTTGTCAACGGGGATCAAAGCTGACACGCGTTCGGGTGCGCGTAATGCTACCGCCATTGCAGCTTTCGCACCCCTTCACCAATTATTAGTATGAGAAGAGCACACAATATAGATAATTCGTGCGCCTGAGCTGCACTTAACATAAGGAATATGATCACGCACATGGAATGCCCGATCAGGACGCATTTGTCTAGTTTTTGCTGTTTGATAAATTTCTGCACATCCTCTGCCATGACACCGTAGTTATGCTCGGGAGCATGGAAAGAATGGCCATGGTTACGCAAATCCTGTTGAGATTTGTTTAGCATTCTGGGATGCCATTTTTCTCTGTCTTTCCGGGGACAAGCGGAAACTTACCAGTGCAAAGATCTGACATTTCAGATCCCGTGCCAAAGCCCTGAGAGATATGTAAGATAATAAGTTTCGTTTAGATATCTAGTCATGAAACATACTTGCCGATACTCCTGTTATTCTGCTTTGATCCAAATAGTCCATGTAGAATCAGGATTGGGTCTCGGACAGTCTGACCGTTTTCTGGGCCAAAGACTTGGTATGCTAGCTCAGACTGCAGGACACGGACTGTGGAGAAAGCCCGGAGGCTTGGGACACCACGTGTGACCGTCCGGAGAGAGAACATGTTCTGATTTTGGGTTGGGAATGGGAACCTTGGAAGTATCAAGAGTCAGATCAATGACCGGGGAACCAAGGAAATGCCCGCCAGCCGGTTGCTGACTAATCTAGTTTGATGGGCTCCAGGGGCCCCACGTTCGGGGGTCTAGCTAGGGAAGATTGGGGGTTACCTAACGGGGGGGGATCCACCCAGCCTAGGCTTCAACCATTTTAGGCCCCTAAGCGTCCCGTTCATGACCCGTTAGTGATAGCAAAAATTTACATGTCACACTTTGGCGTTGTAGTGGAGTGCCCTGGGGGGGTATCTCTAATGCCGCTGTGGGGACAAAAGTATGCCTGTTGGCCCCGGGCACCCTAACTAACCCCCAAAACTGGCGTCAGCAGCTGCCTAAATTATCCGTCCACTTACCATGACTAGCGGTGTAGACCCCGTTAGGGAGCCCCGGCTCAAAACTACCAGCCTTGGATCTGCGTCCGACGTCATCTCACCAAAATTCAAAAACCCTCTTCAGAGATGCCACCTGCCACCCTCAACCAGCTTCTAATTTCATCGATTAAATAAGATTACATTATCACCATGGCTGACCAACCGAAACCGTACAAGATTTCTGTTCCTAATAAGAGTCTCCAAGACCTTCAGCAGCGTCTAGCACTTTCCAAATTCCCAACCCAGCTGGAGTCCTCCGAGCAAGATCCTTGGGATTTTGGAACTCCAGTAACGGAAGTGCAGCGACTCGCAAAATATTGGAAGGATGGTTTTGACTGGCGGAGGGCGGAAGCTGAATTAAATGAGCTGCCCCAGTATCAAACGCAGATCGAGGTAAATGGATTTGGCAGTTTGGACATCCACTGTGAGTTTTGAGCAATACAGATTCTCAAAGGTTCAATATTTACCAGGTTCAACATGTAGATGTTCACCAAATCAACACTAACAAGAACGCCATTCCGCTGCTTTTTAGCCACGGATGTAAGTATTGATGTCCTCTGACATGTCGTTCATCAATCTCCCATTGCAGTGCAGTCTCAAATCTCTACATACAGGGCCGGGATCATTCATTGAAGTCATAAAACTGTTGCCGATGCTGAAAGGCGACGGCGACAATCCCGCATTCCACGTTGTGGCTCCATCGTTGCCAAATTTCGGCTTCTCTTCAGGAGTGACTCGTCGTGGGTTTGGCCTTGCACAATACGCCGAAGTCCTACACAAACTCATGATTAAGCTAGGCTATGATAAATATGGTATGCCCTGAACAGAACCAGAATAGGCCAGCCATGCGCGAAACTGACTTGGTTATGTACATAGTGACTCAGGGCGGAGATTGGGGATTCTGGATTACCAGAACCATTGGTCTACTATACCCCGAGCACTGCCAAGCTTCTCATATCAACATGGTGCTAGCCAACCCCCCTAAATTTACCGATAACCCATGGGCAGCTCTGCAACACGCATTGCTGCCGTACAATGACCGGGAAAAGGCAGGCCGTGAACGAAGCAAATGGTTTGAACAAGAAGGCTTTGGTTACAACCAACTCCAAAGCACCAAGCCGCAGACTATTGGCGCAGCACTAGAAGATAGCCCTGTTGCGTTGTTGGCCTGGATTTACGAGAAGCTGCATGACTGGACAGACTCATATCCTTGGACTGATGACGAGATCCTAACTTGGATATCTATCTACTGGTTTTCTGTAGCCGGACCCGCGGCTACTGTCCGCATATACTATGAGGCCTTGCATGCTGGAATGATCAAGGGGAAGTCCTATAAGGCGTTGGTTGGATATGTCCCGCATGTGAAGCTAGGAATTGCGCACCTCCCTCGTGAAATTTCTGTCATTCCTTGCTCTTGGGCTGCAGGCCTAGGTCCGATCGCTCGGCAGAGTGAACATGACCATGGAGGTCATTTTGCCGCTTGGGAGGTTCCCGAATTTATCACCCAGGACTTGCAGGTCATGTTTAGCAAGAATGGTCCTTGCTACGGGATTGTTATCGGCAAAGATGGATACTAACCATGTGAGGGTTTTTATTGCGATTTGCGATGTCTTCAATTTGATAGTAGGGCACGTATCCAATTGATATCGGGTTTACTCGCATGTAAAGATGTTTGTAGAAAGGCGGGGATAGGATAAATTCGGTTATTCTTTGTGGAATTTACACGATGGCAACGAAAAATGACTGTTATTGGCGAGAACTTGATGAGACATATTTCCTCCAAAATCGTTTGGTCATACAACGATCATCCCAAAACTAACCAAAAAGGATAGCAGTACGCAGTATAATGAAAGACTTGTGGCAGTGGCAATACCAGTCGCCCTCTCAAAGCTGACTAGTGACGCATTGTGGCTCGATGCCCCTGCCAGAACCACCTGCGAGGAATTCGCGGCATCAAAGCTACCCCTGAATGTGAACTCGAAAGTCACATTTACCTTTGTATCAGTGTCCTGCCATGTGGGATAAATATGTTCAAACCCAGTAACTGTCGTGCCAGAGAAATTCAGCTCAAGGGTTTCATTGGTCATAGACCCATTGATATGTGTTCCAGTTGGCCATCCAATGAGGATCTTGCCCAATTTTTTCCGCTCGGAGCATAAACTATCCGGAAGAGTAATCATTTGATCATAAAGGCCGGCATTGTCATAGCGTTCTGGTTGCAAAAGGTCCCTCTTACTATCTGCCCAGTCTTTGAGATCATAGACCCCATCGAACATGATCTTATTGCTATTATCAGCCGCCTGAGTGATGTTCAATGCAACTGTATCCATGGCCTGGACTCCAGATTCTGTAATCAAGTCTACCGTCGTGATGAGCCGTATGAGATCCAAATTCTTACACACACTGTACGAATAGTCGATATCCTCGACGCGTATATTGCTCTTCCAAGCCTTGAACCCCAGCGTGATGGGATTGACGGGCCCCGCAGGAGTAGGAGCTTTGGCAGCAACCCATGCAGCGCCTAGCATGCGCATGGATTGTCTACCAACTGGACATGTGATCAAGGATGAACTAACAATGTCGCCTTCGGTAAAATTTGTGGGTGGTGTTACGATTGTGTACTCGAGATTGGCTTCGCCCTTGAAGAAGACGCCATCAAAGTCGCTGTAAGCACTAGCATGACCCCGGCGTGGGTCCCGATTGTATGGGTCGTAGTGCGAAGGTTGAAGATCTTCGAAGTTCAGACGGTGGGAATCTGTGCAGCTGAGTGGGCTTGAGGATGATGAAGTAGATGAAGAAATGTCATCACCATCACTGGAGTCACTGGAGTCACTGTGGCTATTGGTGTAGCTGGTGCTGTCACTGTCGGTGTCACTGCTAGAGCCACCACCGTCTTTTCGTGATAATGCTCGCGTTGGAAAAGCGAGTAAGGCAAGAACCGTGACAAAAGGGTGGCGAAGTAACATTTCACTCAAAATCACGAATCAGTTTATAGAGTATAAAGAAAGAGATTGTCAGCTCATCGTTCTGAATAGGTACTCAAGAAGAAACAAGAGAAGCAGAAAAAATAGGTATTGCCCTGGTTGGGCATGGGTGTATGAGCACGCGCTTTGGCCATGAAAAGGATTCGTTCTATACTTTGCTGAAGTGGTAACACGGGATTTATACCTAATTGACCCTGAATGCCAAGGTGCCAAGGGGTTGAAGCGGGATGGTTCTCGTGTTCACCAGATAACCATTGGACAGAAAGCCATTAAATGTCCATCCTTGGGGCAACTACAACTTTAATGGTCGTATTGATCAGGTATCGGTCGAGTGCTTGGGGATTTTGGGTTGTCGCTCGAGTTTAGCTTGATGGATCCACGATTTCAGGTGACAAATGGTTGCTTCTGAGATCTCGGCGTGCGGCATTGCCAAAGTATGGCCGAGAAGGCTGAGGAGGCTGAGTGCCAGGTGGTTAGTAGTCATACAGAATATGATCCCTATGCCACTGTTTTGGTGGGTGCACCAAGCTGTGCATCAAGCTTTGCAACTTGCTGGCTCAATTTTCAAAAAGCTCTTAGAATCACCAATGCATTGAGGCACCCCGAGTTGGTGCTTTGCTTTTGGGCCCATGCCAACAATGTCTTCCTGACGAAGACGACGTCATACAGTTGCGGGATATATATACCGCTGCAATGACAGACAGATGTTCTGTTTATCCTTGTAATCTTTTGGCTTAGTGGGTAAATGCTCTGGTGTAATTCCTTAGGAGTACCTATGTAGTGGCCTAAGGGGAGCACAGGATTACACGGGACTGGATGATTTTCACATGACTGTCTTTTGGCAGTCATTATGTCGATATAAATGGGTACCTGGTCTCAGGCCTCATCATCAGAGAACCTAGTAATGTTTTATAGAACTGGGAGGGAAGGGGGAGGGGGTGAGTGGGAGGAGGGAACCCAATTTGAGACTACATAGACAGGAGCGCCAAACCAAAAGCACTGCATGTTTTGGACATTGCGAAGCGAAAGCAAGGGTCTTCTGTCTCCGTCACTGAAACAACTCCGAAAGACCAGTCATGAAACATTTATTGTGGTATAGATATATACTTGTTCATATTTACAATTTCTAGCTGTCCAGCAGCACCGGCACCTTCTCAACCAAATATTCAACAATAGCATCAGGGCCACGCTCGACCTGTAAACCCTCGGGAATGGCGTGAAGCTTAATATTGGGTCGAACAGAGCGGGCAATCTCGTGGATCTGTTGAGCCTGCTCGGCGGACCACATAGAGGCGCTGAACTATTTAGGACGTTAATGTGAAATTCTAGCTCGGGGATGCTCCGAAATCCCGAAGTCGGACTTACCAGAACCTCGGGGTTGTGCTGCTTGACCTTGGCCTCAACGTCCTCAATTTCTGTGTGATATTTTGTCAAACGAAATTCACTCCCAGTGGCTTTCAGTATCCTTACTCTCGCAGTTGTCGACGTGAACGATAGTATACCGATCGCTCAGAGCCTCGGCGACGCGGCCGATGAGGCGCTTGGCGCGCTCGGGCGCAGTGTTCACAGTAACCAGGTGGAAGGGACCCTTAGGAGCAGACATGCCGGCGAGATAGGAATAAAAATTACAAAAGCGCGATAAAAACGCGACAATCGCCAGGGTTTTATTCTCCAAACTGAAATTGGCCGCGTGCTCCCACTTCCCCACATTGTGGGAGGCTGCCCCTCCGGCTTATACAGTGCCGGGGTAGACTTACTCCGCGATCGGTCTCGATAGCTTGTATTATATCTGGGATTTTTGCTTTAATCTGCTTGTATCCTCTTTCTATTCGCCATTTCATACAGCCATGTCCAAAATCGCATCTACCTTCTCGCGTAAGAACTATCTATATGATACCAGATCCCAGGCTGACGGAAAATAGGCCTGGTGCGCTTTGTCCCCAAATCGAACCCCACCAAGGTTCTAATCGGAGAGCCCGTGGATCCCAAGTTGGATGTCGGTTTGGCTCTCTATCAGGGCAAGGAGGTTTCAGTGCGCCCGTTCTCTGGAACTTCAGTCCTGAGCCCTGGCCAAGTGACTGATGCGACGGAGACCATCGAGCGCATTCTGTCCCCTTTGGCGCAGAGCGAAGTTGGAACTATTCGCTGTATTGGCTTGAACGTGAGTTTCCAAAGGTATCAGGAACATTCAAGGTAAACAAAGTCACTGATGCGCACTAAAGTATGCCTCCCACGCGAAAGAGATGTCTCTCCCGATCCCCGAAGTCCCGACATTGTTCATGAAGCCGGCCGCCTCTCTGGCGGATCCTTGGCCTGCGCCAACAGTTCTGCCCAAGATTACGCAGCAGGACAAAACCGGCGATTACGAGTCTGAGATGGTTATTGTCATTGGTCGTGATGCTAAGGACGTGCCAGAGTCCGACGCCCTCGACTACGTTCTTGGTTACACAGCTGCGAACGATGTTTCCAGCCGCACTTCCCAGATGAATCAGAGCCAGTGGTCTTTTTCGAAGGGTTTTGATGGCGCATGCCCAATTGGTATGTCAATCAAGTCTGCGTACTATTCAGAAGAGCTTTGCACTGACTCGATATCTATAGGCCCCGTCCTCGTTTCCGCTGCTCTCGTCCCCGATGCCAGCAAGCTCCATATCCGTGGTCTTAAGAACAGCAGAGTGATGCAAGACTGTCCCTTAACGTACGTTATATCTGCTTTGCGCTACTTCTGGTATACAGTATAACACCAACTAACATTCAATTTCACTGCAGCGACCTGGTCTTCAATGTCGCCCAGTTGATCGCCTTCCTCTCCCAAGGCACCACCCTGCCTGCTGGTACAATCATTTTGACAGGTACCCCACCTGGTGTTGGCGCAGCCAAGAAGCCGAGTGAATTCATCAAGGCTGGCGACGAGTTCGCTGTTGAGCTGCTGCCCCACGTTGGAACACTTATCAACAAGATCGAGAACCAGTAACGAACCCAGAATATAAAGTGATAGATGTGATTTATTAAGCCAATAGCTCTCTGTTTACATATGATATATTCAATGAAGCTTGCAATTACTCTGACAACTGTTAAATGCCATGCATACTGCAAGCAAGTAAACTCTGGGCAAGGTGATCTGCTGCATATCCATGCATAGGTATGCTCCCAAGCCACCTTGGATAGATCAATACGACTACAAATTACTATGAAATTCATCGGACTCCAAACAACATATTTAATTCCTAGCTCTTAACCACAAGGCAAGGAGATTCCTCAAAAATGCGAGCCTTTGAACAGTCTGTATCGAGAAGCCCAAGGAGCTTGAATCAATTACAAAGCTCAACCGGATATAAATTCCCCCCTGCGGAGTAAATCTCTCCCGCCACATCGCCCTAGGGGTCCTGTGCTTAGCACTTCTGCGCTTTAATGTATGTACTCCGTAGTGCTCAGCTGAAAATATTTCATCCGAGCCATAAGCCGAAATGTTCACCTGGTACGGAGTAGTGGTGTCACAGGGCCTCGTTGACCCGCGATGGCTTTCCGCGCCACAGAGTTATACCAGGTCGGAATCATTTGCCTAAAATACAGTCTACCATGGGGAGGGTGTTTTTTTGGTAAGAACACTTGCTAGATTCCCATTGCCATTGAATCTCCGCCTAATATTTATTCATTTCTTTGCATTAATGTTGTCGTTACTGGCGCTACCAGACTCCGATGCCTCTATACACATCCATGCGGACAATGAAATATTTTTTTTGAACAGAATTTCACCAGTATCCTTGGTGTTACTGTTCTATATTGACCATAGTTACTTATTTTCACGCTTACCGAATTTATTTGAAGAATGATGCAATTTATAGGCCAACTATATATAGTCTAGAAGCACCGTACGATGTTCAATGCCGACGCCGAGTCTAATTTAACCAATGCGAACGCGAACCAAATCCCTTTATCATACCCACCGATGCTCTCAAAGTCAGACCTGAAGAAATGACCAAAAAATATCTGAATTCGAAACACCGAAACCAAAGCTAATTCCTGTTCGAGTGCTTTTACTCCTCACTACGCCAAACCTTACCCCGCCAGTGCAGGAAGATGGTGGGAATCACACTGACGAGGACAATCAGCGCCGACCCAATTCCCGCGCTGGGAGCAACACCGGCATTCTCGAACATTGGAGTGAACCTAAGCCGACGTTAGAAACGACCTTGCAAAACAAAATGGAGAGAAAGAAGACATACCAGAAAGGACCAATGAAACCCCAAATCTGTCGGACAAAGGTGATAAAAACACCGATGTTACCAGCTTCCTGCGGGAAGCAGTCGACAGCATATGTAATCATCACCGTGGTGACAAGTTGGTTCCCGACAGCGGCAATAGCGGTTCCGATAATGGGTGAGACGGTCCAGTGTCCACTTGGCGATTCCTGCGTGCAGACCAAGAAGACAATCACGCCGATGATGGAAAGCGCAAAACCGAAGTAGCTGAGCCACAGGCGGAATTCTGGCTCGACCTTGCGGTCGATACGCCGGCGGCGCCGGCTCATCCAGAAGTCTGATAGCACACCGCCCATTTGTTCGCCGATTAGGGAGCCTATGATTGCGCCTAGGAACTGCATGCCTAGCTGCTCAGAGTTGAGCCCAAACTTCTCCTGCAGGAGTTGGGGTACCTCAACAGTTGTGAGAACGCTGCCGAAGAGGAAGACCATTGCGTATGCACATGCTGGGATGAGGATTGATGGGTATCGAGCCATTGTCAGTGGGCGGACGAACTCGAACCATGAGAATGGTGTGGGGTCGATCCGTCGCAGTGACATGTACTCGATCTTTCTAGCTGACTCCTTGCTGTCGATACCGCCTCCCAGATAACGGGTTTCAGGCCCGAGGAACAGATACAAGATGAACTGGCCACCGTTGATCTTTGGATTTATCAGCTCATGAACAGGTTACTGACCACTTGAGTGATGAGAACTTACCATTGCGAGGATCCAGAAGATCCACTGATAACCAGCGCGGTAGGTGACGAAGCCGAAAATGAAAGGCCCAACTGGGACCCCCAGTGTGATCATCAGTGTCCAAACACCCATGTAACGGCCGCGGTCTTTCTTAAAGGTTGTTTCCATCACGATAGCACTGCCAATGGCGGAGGCAGGCGAGATAAAAAAGGCCACAAGGGCCCGACAAGCAGCCATAGAGGCATATGTGGCGCTCTTGGCACAGCCAATATTACACACGAGACTGCAGATGAGAGAGAGGAGGAAGATAGGCCGGCGTCCATACCGATTGGACAGCGGCTTCCAGAACAGAGGCGCAACTCCAAGGATGGCGATTTGTAAAGAGGTCAAGTAAGCAACATCCTGCATTCCGATGCCTAGTTCTATGGAGATGTCTAGATAGGCGGGGATAATGGCGGCAGCAGTAAATGTACCCATGCAAGCGTGGAAGGCCACAAGGATGAGGTTAATCATTTTCTAGGCGTTGATACATCAGTCTTCTGTCCGACGGGATCTTTTGCGTTTGACTTGTTTCAAGATCATTCGCAACGAAGTCATCTCATACCAAAGAGAATATTGACTTACCTTCCACTCGGGCCAGTTATAAGGGTCAGCTGAACTCATTCCGGGAATAGGATCGAGTTCCAGAGTCCCATGTCGCTTCATCAGATAGTCTCGGTGAGCTTTTGGCAGACCATCAGTCCTTGACTCGATGTAGGTGAGTGTCCGTCCATTTCCTGCGCTCTCGATAAAACCAATGTCGGCTTTCTTGCCTGGCACGTCCTCGACGTCGACCTCGTCTTGTCGACACGAGGTCGGTCGCAATTCGAAGGGCGTCATATTGTTTACGTTCCCGACGAAAAAAGTGAAATCAGAGAAGCATCAAAAGGCTCAAATTACCCTCTATCTATGATCCAAATTGGCGTGTTGACGATCGTGAGACTAGTCGGAGGGAGTGAGAGAAATACAGAAAGTAATATCTCGCGGTGAGTTAGTCGAGGGCACTGGGGGGGGGGGGGGGGGGGGGGGGGGGGGGGAACAATAATGATAGCCGATCTGGGGGCTACTATACAATAGCCTCTGCTGGGCATATGAAACCAGCAACATGCTTCGAAAAATGCTAGGGTTAGTGTGCACAACAAAGACACAACTCCTACGGCGTTTGCTCAAACTCGGATCTCCTACGCCTGGGTTACATTCACCGGGCTCTGTTGCGGGTCTTGAAGTGAGGAAATGGAGAGAAAATGGAGAGAAACGCGGAGGCACTCCACAGTTCCTGATTGGAAATTATAATACTAGCGAGTCAGGATGCCGCTAAAGAAATTGCGGTCATGGGCTCGTGCAAAATGCATCGCTATGGCACTTGAACACGGTTAGCCGATGAAGGTTGTACTGTGTAGTACCGTTTTTCATCCCGAACCAAGTACCGAAAGTCGCTGCATTTTGACGTTTTGGTGCAATTAGGCCGGAGCGATATATTTCACTTGATTCACCTTTCAGCCGATGAAACCCCAATCGGGACAGAATTTTCATTCCTGCCCACAAGCCGCGCAACGCTGATACGTCCTAATAATAGGACTTGATCTATGTAAGTACTATGCTGATCCGTCGGAGTCTGAAGAGAAATTGGGGGAATTACTCCGTACAGCAGCCACACTTTCTTAGTTGTAATGTCACGACGCCTTATTTCCGCTTGAACGCTTAAACGTTTCCAAGGTGGGATAGTTGGCTTTGATTCAAAACACAATTCAATTGCTTGATTTTGCTTCACTCCAATCCTATTCACGTACAGTAAAATATACATTTGAACCCGATCTCTGTAATATTCAAGACAATTTAGGGGGCAAGCCCTTGGTACCCTTGGAATATAATTTCCGTGATCGCATAAGCAGTCCCACACCCCACAATCATCTCTCCACAATCCACTCTCATGCTGTTCCTTCTCCTCATAAAAAATGGCCTCGATGGAGATAATGACGGCACCATCTACACTGCTAGGAGGCAAGAAACTGGTTTGTCGAGTATGCCAAAAAGCATTCTCCAAGGCTGAACACTTGAGGGTGAGTAGATTTGGCTTCAAATCCAGCTTCCCCACGGGAAAGGGACCGCCAAGTGATGCACAATAGCTAACGGGTCCCCGTAGAGACATGAGCGTTGCCGTATGTTCTTATCTACCAGACCCCCTAGTCCTTGTCGATCCCTACATAAAGCCCAAAAAGAAACACACAGCTAACCGAAAGGCTTAGATACGGGATCTAAACCATATGTCTGTAAAGAGTGTCGAAGGCCCTTTGCCCGACAAGACGCTCTTAATCGCCATGAAAAGCTGCACTCTCGTGCTTTAAATACAAAGAATGACTCGTTGGAGCTTCATTTGGCGCCACAGTCTATCTCTTTAGATTCTCTCGCTTCTTGGGATACGAGTAGTGCTTCTACTGCTGATCCGGCGTCAACCTCAGCAACGAGTCACTCCTGGGACGAGTCTCATACTGGGAATCATGCGAGTATGCAGAATTTTCCCTCGGAGCTGGACTATGCATTGGTATGGCCTGATTCGGAAAACTTGTTTCAGAGCTTGATGTCCTCGGATACGGCAGAGCAATGGCAGATGCCGCTGGGTACCTTGCCTTTTCCACCTGTCGTGCAGGATATGAATGGTATGCACTTTGGGTCTCCGAATTTATTCGATGACACCGGCTCTTCTGTCGGGACAATACCGTCCGGTGGAGGACACCAGGCAGTGCGAGATGTCACAGAAATGGTAACGAGCTCGGTGAGTTGAGCGTTGTATTTTGTCAGAGGAAGCCAGGCTGTTCAAGCACCCTCGATGAAGACAAATTTTAACCGAGATTTGATAGAAACTGACAATCCATTTCTCTAGTCATCTAGTGTTACTGCCGCCGTCAAAGCCACGTCCATCACCTCGGTATTCCTTGATGAATGTCTCCACATGTTCTTCGTCCGCTTCATCCCCACGTTCCCAATTTTACATCGTGCTACTTTCGTTTTTCGAGAATGCACGCATGCTCTCCTCCTTAATGCCATCGCCATCGGCTCTTTGTACCTAGGCCCCAAGGACGCGGTTGCAAAAGGCGAAGCCCTATGGCGCTTAGCACATACTGCAATCTCAACTTCATGGCAGTCCCTGATCACACATAATGGCCCATATGATGCCTGCAAGGGTGTCCAGTTGATGATCACTGCCCTGTTGGGTCAGATCTACGGGGCGCTATCCAAGAACCGCGCAATCCGAACCACCAGCCAGGTCTTCCATCCGCTGGGCTTCTTATGGGCAAGACATTGCGGCATGTATGACAGCGAGCCATACTCAATGGACAACCTGCCCTCGATCGATGCCCCCGCTGCAGAAAAAGAACACCAGTGGCGGATCTGGTCTGCGCGGGAGATCCAGCAGCGCACCCTGTTAGCCTACTATGTCCTGGACGGGCTCATGGCTCAAACGCCGACTGATGGTGCCTCTTCTCGTCATGTGGCAAACCCACTCAGTCTCCCGAGTAGCGAAGAAGCCTTCGATGCCAACACTGCAGATGAATGGTTAGCTCATATGCACCCCCAAAAGCCGGATCAGTCCTCGTTTAGAATGATTTTCCGCTCCCTCTTCCCACCAGTTGGGAGCTTCCGTTCTCTAGAGTACCACTTCTCCGCCTTCGCATTGCGTGTTGTGTTAGAAGGGCTTCAGTCTCTGATCTCCGACTTTGACGATAATGAACTAGCTGTAGGAGTTCCTACCAAATCAGACGTCCGGCGAGCTCTAGCTCAAGTCCATGAGACAATATCCATGAGCATCCACTTCGCCGCGGCAGAGAGACTCGAAATTCTATTGCGTTGGCACACAGTCTGTCTAGATACAATGGTCAACTCGACCGTCCTTGCCCATCATGTCTGCTCGCGCTACAACATTGTTCAACACATCTCCAGTGGAAGCGGAACCGTCCGCCCAGGCTTCGATCTAGCCAAATGGGCTAATTCAGAAGACGCACGGCGAGCCGTCCTCCATGCGGTTGCTATCCAAGATATTGTGGAGCAGTTACCACGTGGCCGTGCGCATGTTGTGCACATGCCCAGCTCGCTGTTCGCAGCGGCGACAATATACGTCGTCCTTTCACTTGCAGGAGCCGCCACTGTGAATTTGCCTCGCAACATCATTTGGCAAGACGCCTTGCTGTCCCGTTCAGATTTGAATCTAGACCACAAGGATATCCGACCTCTATCTGGCTCCGATACAAAGCGCTTTGTCGAGAATGGAAATGAGGCTTCTTCGCTTCCGCTTCCAATTGGTGGTGCGGCCAGGAATCTGCTTTATGAGCTCAATTCTATGCAGAAGCTTTTCCGATGCTTATCTTCACAGTGGGGCATTGCACATGATATGGAGGATATTATTGCGCAATGGATTCAGCTATGCCATTAGGTGGCTTGGCTAGACTTGACCTTCGAGGTGATGAATGCTCATGAAATGAAATTCTCCTCGTCTTTGGCATTTGTGGAGGTATTCTAGAGATTATTTATTGAGTGACAAATTATTTGATTGATGTATGTATGTTATTATTTATACCCCTGATATTGAATTTGAATATCCGATTTGAAGAAAATCGTAAAAAGTAGTAGGTGCCAAGTTTGTTACATGTTATCCAGCTAATCAAGGATACTTTCACATTATGTGCAGAAGTGATCCAGTTTTTGGCGAGATCTACTATATCGTGTGTTGTCTTGGGATGTGCTCTATACCTGAAGCATTGAGGTATCCTCGTCTCTAGGCCCAAAGCCAATTGCCCCCAGTCGATATCTAGCATAAGTCCTGCAACACTCCTCTTCACAAGTGGAGAGGTGCTCGAGGTTGTCCTTGAGTGAAGCGCTAATAGTTTAAATAGCAGATAGGAACAGATGGTTCCATTGTAGTCGACTTAGAGCTGTGACCACGTGGTTCACGTGCTCTGTCGGTCTTTCATGCAAGGTTGCCCTACTGCAGCTGTTCTGCCCTAATTTCGTGCTGTATATGTGTATCCAAATAACTTCCAAGGTTGGTACTCTGCAAAATGTTTTAAATCGCTGTTCGGGTTGTCAAATGAGCCAAAATGAACAAACTCTTGTATGTATTGATTGCCCGAATTCCCACTGGCAATATTCACTCATGGACCGCTGATAGTATTGTGCCTAGATTCATTCATCCCAAGGGGATTTTGTAAGCATTTCAAGTAAACGTGATCAAAGTATTTTGATAGTGGGAACAATATAAATAACGGGAAAGACCGAACCCCGAAACCTGCATAGATACCAAGTCAATTCGTGATAATCACGTGTCAGCACTGAAAACGCGGGATAGACGCGACGCAACGCGCCTCCGACCTTTCCGACCCACTTCTAGGGGATCTACTTTTGGCTAGAATCTAGCCACTGACATTCCTAATCTCCTTGATCTGTGGGTCTAACCGTGAACTGCCCATTCATATTCAAGCCAAGTATTCCGACTTGGATGGTAGCGTGGCGTCCCCATGCCAAACAAGACCAGATGATCGCCAATCAAACCTCAAACCCCACAATCAGGCCTCTGCTCCAGCGATGCCCCCGATGGATCTTGCATCAGCCCGTGGGACCAAAATCAGCGATATAGTAATTGATAACCGCCCCAGCACAGGTCGTGGCAAGAAACTCACCCTTGCCCAAGAGAGTCTTCTGAGGAGACTCTATGAACAAGAATTGCCCTCTGTGTCCAATGATGAGCCTCAAGCGAAAGGGTTCTGGGTGAAGCTTGCATCGCAGTTTCATCAACAGACTGGTCGTGAGTATTCATGGTCGTCTGTGAAGCGGCGGGCCGCAGGTTGGCATCAGAAGTCCCCGGAAATTGAGCGACGACTGGATGCCTCTCGTGCGAGCGAGCTCGGAATTGAGGATTCGGTAGTTGAGCCTAGTCATCAAGACACTGTTCGTGAATCCCCACGACGACAGGGTCTACGCGACAGCGAACACCCCGTGCTGCCACAGAGCAAGCCTTCTCCGCACCTGCAGGATTCGAACACCCTCGAGTTGTCTCAACTTGAAAGAAGCCCTGGTGTCGGCGACTGGTCACAGCGCAATTCGCTTTCAAGTGTCAAGGATTCAAGCCAAGACACAAGTAGGAATCTCAAATCCCCTCGCGTGTCTCCATCCCGCCCCCGATCAAGATCACCCCAACGTGCATCGCAACCTAGATATCGTCGCCGATCTCCTTCAACAACGAGACGCGCCAAAATTATCCCCAAACAATTGCGTCACCAGCTAGCCTCTTCATCCGATGGGACAATCGCGACGAGCCACAACCCTTTGTCCGGCTCGTTTTCAGCTCATGACAACGTGCAGCTCAGTCATCCGAGTAAAGGAACTCCCCCTGAACTCAACCGTGCCCGGGAGCCAGTGGAAAAGGACGGGCCGGAGAGCCATGCTCGCGGTTTCACAAGATCTAAGCGTGGAGAGAATAAAGTCAGCAATGATCTTCTTGCGTCACCTAACTTATCCGAGCAAGATGACTTACCACTGACCCCAACTCGGATTACGAGAAGGCGTGTTTCAAAATGAATGGGCCTAAAATTCCCAGAGGAACGCCTAGAATAATTTTACTAGGGATTTGAGTGATGCGTGAGTAATTAGGGATGAAATCGTCCGTCCGTCTTATTGCCTACCTGCATAGTTCTGCTTTAAATGAGATGAAAAAAAATATGTACTATTCTGGCGGACAATACTCCCACCCTCTGTCCAGCTTTCTTCTCTCTTCAACCATCATCTGGGTTCCTGCAACACTTTGAAATTCCTTGCTGTCATCCTTAAATGTATCGCAAATCACAGAGGTTGCACTGACGCGTTGGTGGATCATTTATCGTCATACACTTCAGCGATGTAGTTATTGTCTAATCAGGTCTAGTGTTAGGGCTTTCTCAAGCCAGTCTATAGTGGTACTTTCACTGTCGAGACATATCTCAATTTGGGAGACCTTGTTATCTTGCCAAAATTGATGATCGATCCCAACGGATGTAGCAGCAAAAAGCCGTAGGAACTCTATGAATGAGTAGGAAGGCGTATGCATGTACCTACAGGTCTCAACCCGGTTATCAAGAAAGAACGATCTGACCTCCAATGTAGTTCTTCTTCTACCTAGGTAGTTTATATGCCGACTAAGCACATGTCGCTATTCACTCAGGTGGACTTATCATCTGATAGGATCGTTTGTATCGTTTGTAAACGACTAAGCGTAGAGAATTTGGCCATAGAACGCATTAATCTGAACCCTTTAATTGCCTGCTTGTCTCCTTTTCTTTCTCTTCTTTTTTCTTTCCTCCTCCACATTTCAACGTTTTCTGTTCACTACCTGAAGCTGGCTCAAGTCGCATCAAGTCATCTTAAGCAAAGAAAAAAACCTTTCATCTTATCTCTAAACACATTTTTCAAACCCAGCATTCAAAATGCCTCAGGTCAAATGGGATTCCGTGGCCGACCAAACCGTGAGTTTATCCTTTACTTTACTATTACTTATCGATTGATTTCATTGCCCAAGCCAAGAGGATCAGTCTATGCTGATCTTCTTGGTTGGCCTTGGATTTTGAACTGTGTCTGGCCAGGCAAACCTGCCCCTGAGAGGTTCAGATTTTCTTGTATAGCCATATAAGCTGTCTTTCAGATTCAGTTTCGATTTGATTATCTCGAGCTATGTTTTCCCCTTCAACTTTCATTTACTAATTCTGCTGGAACCCCCCTCTCTCGTCATCTCTCGTCCAATGTTCATGGACTATGCACATTAGTATTGACAACTGTGACTAACAAGCCACACTTCATACAGCTCCTTACAACCATCCTTGAGACCCATCAACTAAGAGTTGATGCGGCCAAGGTCGCCGAGGCCTGGCGTAAGTTCTTCATCCTGCAGTCACAATCATCTTTCATATTACCAAAAACGTTCCTTCTAACATTCCCTCAGCTGCCCAAGATGGCAAGCCCAAGCCTACCCCCCGTGCCATCAAGGAGCGTCTCGCCCGGATCAAGGAGAACAATCGCCTCCGAAGCTCCAGTCACAGCGTCAGTGCCACTGCCTCCGGGACTTCTAGCCCGGTCACTCCCAAGAAGCCTACCCCACGCAAAAAGACTGAGGAAGCTTCCACTTTTGCTGGCCCTTCCCGAAAGAGCAAGCGCACCGCCAGGGCTGCTACCGCTCAGCACGGCCAAGCCAAGTTCAAGAAGGGAGAAGACGTACCTTCTGAGGACGAGGCTCTTGCCGCTTCCCCCATCAATAAAAGCATGGACCTGGGCCTTTTTGACCCCAAGGTGAAGGAAGAGCCACTCGATTCCGACAACGGGAAGGATGTGGACTGGACCGAGAAGAATAATTAGGATCATGAAAATTACTCTGACCGGGTGTCGAAGTAGCCCAATTGTCAGTCGGAACGAGGATTCATGTCAGTTGTTCGAAGTTCTGGTGCCTTCAGTCCCCAACATCGATCTTCAAACTTGCGCTATGCCTTTTCTGGGGTTGCCTTGCCTTTTGTCGCCTCACCTCTTGTCTTTATCAACTTTGACATTTCGTTCCGCAACAAGGGGTATATGGCTCGATTGATTTCCACGAAAAAAATCCAAAAGATCCAAAAAAGAAAATGGAAAGGTGCCAATTTGTTTACGTGCACCAAGCCCCGCAGTTGAATCGAGTCTCTCTCTTCGTCCTTTTATCTACGTTTATTGCATTCTTGCCGTAGGAAGGTAAAAGAAGATCAGTGGGATCAGTAACCGCCTCGTATTGCAAGCAAAATGACCCGACTAGCCGAGACCACTGCCATGCGCTGTAAATCCACCGTATCATGACCCCTTGTAAGTTGTTCCATTGCATATGCTCCTCCTAGTTGTGATATTCTGAACCCCCCCCCCCCCCCCCCCCCCCCCCCCGATAATCCCGGATACCATCAGCATACTAACACCTTCACCATGTCGACGCAAAGTGGCTCCGTTGTGAAAAAGCGCGAGCTCGATGGCGGCACTTAGAAGTCAAATGAAGCTTCTTTGTCCTTAATATCATCCTCAAGGAAAGAAACACTGCGTGAAACGAAATTAGCCCTCTGAAAGGTTGGTGGCATCCTCACAATTGGCAGGGACTTACTCTTCAGAGTCCTCGTGCTCGATCTTGCGCTTCTTGCCCTCCACATCCTCGGTATCGGTTTCGTCATCCTTAGGAGCCGGGCCTTCTCCACCAGACTCGGTATCAACATCCTTAGACTGGGCGGCGGCGGCCTTGGCGGACTTCTTTGGGGTGCGTTGGCGCTTTTTCACAGGCGAAGCAGGAGCAGGGATGCTGCCGCTGTCACCAGCCATCTCCGCAGCCTTAGCCCTAAGGCGAGTGACGCGGTGGCGGACGGCACTAACGGTGACTCCTATAGGACTGGTTTAGCGCAGTTCATGTATCAGCGTGAATAAGCAGGGAAGGGGATATGAAGGATTGACGCTAGGTTTCCTGATCACATTGTGCACGGCAAAAAAACAAATGGGCGAAATTGTGGAGCGCGCACAATAAATGAAGATCGCATAACTCAAGTGCATAGTGCGATCAAGAGTGTGAAAATGTGCATACATAGGGAATGTATGTGTATTAGGTGGGTGACGTCCACAAATAAAATGCGTAACAAAAAGGATGGGCGCTACCGTCCAGGATTCATGAATAAAGACTGCAGTATAGGACTGGAGGGTTCTCAGCGCAGCACTTACCTTCGCCCATGTATCTTGCAAGAGCTTCAAAGTCGATGGGACTGCGGCTAAGAGCAAGCACGCCAGCCAGCAGCTAAAAAGAAAGATTGTCAACTCTTGAAACAAAAAAACAAAGATAGAGGGACAGCTGTCTAATTCTGGGAACAGAAAACATGTCAAAACCATGCAGGCAAGGAATCACCGTCATGGGTCATCGTCACTTGGTCAGTCTCGAGCCCGTCCATGTCCGGCCTTAAGACGACCAAGTGACTCAGCGGCTAACCCCAATTACCAAACTCAAGTATATAAAACGAATGATAGATAAATCGATGATGAAGAAAGGTGTGAACGTACCTTGGCGTCCGCTTTATCGTTCCACGTAATACCCATGATGCCTTCAGAGTCAACTAGAGCAAACGATATTAGTATATCTGTGAACAAAGAATAAGAACGCAAATTGAATCCTGAGAAGACCAGCAGCATAAAATTACCCCAGCATAAGTTGGAATGAACGCACCTTTGGTGGGATGAGTGCAAGTCGAAACGAGGTGGAATCAGTAAAATGTTTCTAGCTGAAGGACGATGACAATTGGAGAAGAGAGATCAAGATGAATGCTCGGACGAAGTCTGAACTCTCAACTATCATTGCCCAGGTGCACAATCACGTAACTGTCCTTCGTCTATCGTTCTTCCTCTAATATTATTTTTTCGACGACTATCCGACACTATACGTTATTAGTAATTACCAATTTGCCTTATTTCAAGTGTGGCTACTAGTACTAGATATTGAGTACTGAATATTTAATGAACACACATATGCAACACTCTATCAACACGAAGTAGCCTAGGGGATCTAGCATGCGAGGGTCCGAAGAAGCGTGTCAAGTTAGAAATGACCTGAACCAACATCCAGGGCTAGCCAGTAGATACGGATTGAGAATAACACACCCCTACAACTCTCGGAATGCAGCCCCTGGGGAGTACCCGCAGTTCTCTCTGTATGCTAGTCGGGTATGAGGCTGAATTGCGAGTGCCGAATCGACCCGTATGCCTGAGAGCACACAGCCTTGAGCGTTCCCCTCTTCAATAGATACCTCGCCCTTCTATACTAATATTTAGTCTGTGTCCCATCAAGTATTGCCTCTGTCCCTGTTAGCATTGTTGTATACTTCATCCTTCTATACTGATATTCTGTCCATATCCTACATGTTGAAGAGGGGAACGCTCAAGGCAGTATGCTCTCTGGCATACGGGTCGATTCGGCACTCGCAATTCAGCTTCATATCTCCCATGGCATACAAAGCAAACCGGGACGGCAAACCAAGAAGTCGACCAAGAGAGGTGCAGGAGTGTATTGTCAATCTGTAAACTATCTACTACTTGTAACCTCCAAAGCACTAGTTGCACTAGCTGCTTACATAAATTATCCCTTTTGCACAAATGAGAGGATCGGTGCAGGCGGATAGTAGTGGAAGACCATGTCCCCCACTACAATGTGTATGTTTTTGTAGGGTGGAGCAAGGAGTAGTCGGGTACTAATCACACATTGGCTCCTCTGATCCGTTATTACTCCCCCAATTTTGTTTCTTAGCGGTACTTCATGCAGAATTCCCCAGCTCGCTGTCAATTGTTTCTTGAAGTACTTGTATTGATGTCCCTCCATCACGCCGTTGTTTATTGCAGTATGACTACCTGGAGAATTACCAGTCACAGTAACCACACTATGCGAATTTCTCGGTCTTTAGTATTAGAGATGGAGATCCAACGAAGCTAAAGCAGGGTACATAATTACCATTGGCTCCTAAGCTCACAGTATCGTTTTAGAAACAGGACAGAAAATAAAGAGAAAGGCCTGGCGGTGAGCTTGAACACGCAAAGCACGTCAGAAGATTACAACCAGGAAATTCGAAACATCATTACTCGTTTTCATCGTCAGAATCTCATTGTAAGTGTTCAAATGCAGCAAAAGAAGATGGAGAAAGATCACCCAGGCCTCTGTAGATCATTGAAATGTCAGGGGGCCACATAGGCTTAGCAGAGCCTATCTGGCTGACTGTCTGCCGTCTAGCCATTCTGAGAATGAAAAAAAGTCATATCTGGGTGTTTGGAAACTGAATAGCTGGAGAGCCATAATCGCATTGCATTTTCTGCAATTTCTACAAGCCGATTGCAGAACTTGCACATCAAATACACATCGCCTGCTTGCAGCTAGTTCGTGATACAAGGGGTGAGAACGCCTTACAGCCAAAAGAAGTCATTCAAGGTTCTCCACACAAGAGCGATGCCATGTTTCTTCTAAGACAGTGGTGAAGATGACTGACGCAGCTTTAAAGACGTAATGTATCAATACGCTGAGGGAGTGTTGGCAAAATGTTAGCGTAGAGAAAGTGTGGTAAAATAAGCAAACCATATCCATGATTGTCAAAGCATGTAAGATCGAAAACATATTTACGGCGTAGTCATTTCATTCGGTCCTCATTTTTTAATCTTCTGGCCATAATTCTATTCTATTCTCAATGGTTATCCTATCATTGCTCTCCGAAGGTGGACCTTTACGAGACGCTCTGCCCTATGTGGTTTCCATCATCGTAATATATCTTACAGTCCTTATTTTTGGATGGCAGAGGCCTTATGATGATTTCCTAATCAGAATAGAGTATGGCCGATTTGGCTCCATGGACTCCAACAAGGCAGTAGCACAGCTTTGGGGAGGATTACCAACGTACCAAACAGGATTGAGATAAGCATCACCAATGACCTTTCGGATGGGATTTCATATTCCACACATGTGTATATGCAACCTGGAGATGGGGCCAACTAGTCTTCCTTTTACGAAATCGTGCTGAAGTCCCAGTTCCTGTAGATAGTTCTCCTCTCTCTTTCTCTCTTTTCACGTATCTACAGATTTTGCAGGGATATCCCTTTCCTTGGTAGATTTCTAGAGTCATCTATCAAGAAATATACAAAAGTTATACAGCAGTATGTGCGCTAGCTTTTGTAATGTGAAGCACGACCTTTTGGAAAGGACGGGTAGGTATAAGAGAACTGAGTGCTTAAGTTGCCCGTGTCCCGTGGGAAGCTGATTAGACCGATTCCAACCAATACTACAGGACATGTGGGATTTAGGCTTGCGTCCTGTCACATAGTAGGTTCAACATAGCTAGTGCAACAATGGCAATCTACATCTTTCTTACAATAGCACATTCACGAACAATCTGCTGTCTTGAAAATCAAGAATACCATGTTGATAAGGTATCTGAAAGACCTAGCTAAGAGCAATATGATTTCTTCCCTTGCAATGCCGCATAAACCACTCCATAGATGTCAGAATCAAAGTTATCACCCCAATCGCTACCAGGTCTCAGGAGCGGAAGCTCTTAGAGCTTGCGCTGCTTAGTGGGACTTCCGCTGGATTCGTGACCATCATTGTCCTCATCCTGATCCTGATTATCGGCAGCGGTATCGTTCTCAGACTTGGAGAGCGAGGCACTCTTGCGCTTTGGGGCGGCCTTGGTAGTCTTGCGGCCACGACTGGGCTTGTCGGCCTTGTCCTTGGTAGGAGACTGCGAGCCTTGGCGGGCTTTCAGTCCGTGGACATGCTGTCTCACAGCCGCAGTGGTGGCGCCTACACCCCGTCAGATGAATTTTTATGATGATCATGCAGGGTAAATTTGCTCATATAGGAGAAAGTGTAGGAATTCTAGAAGTGGGTTTAGATTTGGTAGGATGTACTCACCTGGTCCCATCGCTTTAGCAATTGCAGCGAAATCCAGTGGAGAATGGACAGCCAAGATGGCTACAAGCAACTACCAATCATCAACCATTGATACCATGAGCTTGCCAATACGAGCAGCAAAGGGTCAGTTAGCGTAAGAACAGCCCGGGTACTAGCATCCCAGGGCTGTCGCTGCTATCCTCATATAATCAGCAAACTTACCTGCTTGTCTCTCTCGTGATCCCAGGAATGAGCCATGTTGATAAAATGCTTGGAAATGTTTGTGAGGCTAAGAGCAATAATCGAGAGAGTTGAGAGATAATGGTGGTGTTGCAGAAAGAAGAAGGGGTGTATGGAGTAGAGGAGAGGAGATGAGCAGAAATTTGAAAATCACCCTCCCACGTCGTTTGATTGATTTCCTCCACCTGAGCATCAATCGACTTATTTGTGACTCGAAAAGAAATTGAAGATAACGCTAGAAAGTCACTAAAAGATATCTCATTGAGATCAGCTATTAGTATTATAAGAACTAGAAGCGGGACCTATCTTTGACGTCCCAGCAGATGATAGGATTTTATGTATGTCGCTTTACTTCCAGATTCAAGGATGCCCCTAGCATCTGAGCGTGTAGTGCTTACAGCTCGCGTTCGAGCAACAGAATTTGTGGTAGTTGGATCGAATGTTGTTTGGTATAAAACTCAATTCAAGTAACAAATTATCGACCTGGGAATCTATACTGAAACACAAACAGCGCAGGAAGATAAACATGTCCATAGAAGCCGCTCAAAAAAAGAAATAATATCACGTCTTCCGTTTGACCATAGCGATGAACATAAACATATTGGTGCTTACAACTGTCCAGCAGAAGGCGGTGTTGAAGCCCACGGCCCACTGACAAAGTGTGACTCCGAACTTCTTCCTGTCTCCCCCTGGGTCTGTTCGCGATGCTCGGGATAATGACTCGACTGGTGGTAAGGAACTTGGTGAGCCTGCGCTGTTTCAGGGAACCCCGCCGGCCCACTGCCAGGACCAAATTGATGCTGCGAGAGGTATTGGTTGGCACCGACTTGAACTAACGGGTTGTGATATTGCTGATGGCCTTGGGTAAGATTGACTTGGTGGGATCCTGTCTGTGTTCGTATCATGTGCTGCTGTTGATATTGACTCTGTACATGTTGCAGAGGTGAGAATCCCTGCAATAAAGGGTCCATGGAAGAATGCTGCGAGTGGGAACGTGTGCCCGGCTGGCCTTGTCCGAATCTACCTTGTTCAGCTATGGCGTGTGGTGAATGGTTGGGGAAGCTCTCCATGGAAGTTTGGTAGGCTTGCCCTTCCCGGACAAGAGTAGGATTCGAGGCACGGCGAACAAATTCTCCCGAAGATGGTTCTGCATCCTGGTGAGGCGAGTACGACCCAAAGAAGGGCTTAGGCAGGGTTGATGGGTGTAAGTTCATCGGGACACCTTCGCCAGGAGCGTTCGAATGGCCTTGCTGTGACTCCAATTGCCACTGTGGCTGAGAAACGGAATCTCCACCCACTGACCTTGTCATTTGCATTTGCCCCTGCGGATTTTTGGTTATTCCCCACGATGCTGGTGGCTGGTGGATATGCAATCCAGCAGGATCAGTAGAAACCCCTTGGAAGGGTTGTGCATGTTGTGGTATGTTGTAACCGCTTGAGTGTCCCTGATATGTACCTGGATTATTACCCCATGCTGGTGAGGAGATACTTTGGCCCATGTGGTGTGGACCTGGGATTTGATAACCTGGATGTGTCTGGTTGCCATAAAATGCTGGCTGACCACCATTCATCTGTCTAACAACACCCTGCTGCAACGAATTCTAGAGGTAAATAAGCACCACAGTCAATCAATATCTGTGAGAGTCGATCATTTGAACATACCGGGCCATATCCAGCTGCGTTTGCAGCAAGCTGCTGCTGATATCCGCCGGGCAGATGTTGACCCGTCTGATTCGAATACCAACCCGGTACCCCGGAAGACCCATAAATTGGATTGTCCGACTGCCCATATATCTGGGAGCCAAGGGAGTTCTATCCCACCATCAGTGCCATTCTTGCAATGCTTACGCAGACATAATGAGCGCGATTCCCTACGGAAATTCTCGCACTGTCCGCCGCAGAGTACGTCCCGCCTGCGATTGTATCCACGGACTCCATCCCTCGAGTGCTGTTGCTTGTCGGATGCGACGTTGGCTCTTGCGATGGCCCTGCTCCGCTCGGCGTCGGTGTTGTTGACGGGGTCAGGACGATTGGTTCGGTCGGAATCTCCCATTGCGACTTTCCGGTCGTCCGCTGTACGTAATACCATTTTCGTCGGACACCTTCCCACTGAGCGAGCCTGTCGGATATTATTGTTAGAATACATCTAGGTAGCGGGTAGTTTCTTTGATTTCCAGGGTGACTTACCAGCCTTCTGGAAGTTGAGGTGGTGGGGAGGACGGGCCTGCGGTGTCCGCAGGGGCCTCAGGCGCCATGTCGGACCTAACAGGATCCAACCGATGTCAGAATAACAAAAGGAAGAGCACAAGACATCCAAATTCTGGATCTGATAAAACGCAAATATACACGGGGCAAAGATGTGGGATAAACAGAAGCAAAGTTCAACGAGGGCCGATAAGAAGATCTTGTGGGGCAAGGTTGGCCTTTGATCGCCGTGCACAGACCGAGTCAACAAGTTGTATATGCACATAAAATACATAAGATACATACATATCAGGCAATAGAATCATGGAATATGGAATGTTGAGCCAAATTGTTGGCAAACGTCATACATAGAAAGGTCGTCTGCACAATTTGTGATCTAAAAGGTCGTCTATAACGGCGTCGGAGTGTTCTTACATTTAACGTCCCAAATATCAGCTTGGGTCAAATATACATATATCGTCAAGGACAGAGACCGCATTATTGGTCGGCTATTCTTCTCATAAATCACGGAGTATTATTGTAATACAATATCAAACCTTGGAATATTAGCTCCTGTTTATCCCCCCTCCCACATGAATAAGCAACCCAGCGCCAGATCCTGAAAACATATCGGCATAAGAAGAAAAATGAACATAGCCGTCCAGACGCATGGTAGACCCCCGAGAAACGACATGATTATACATACAAAGAGGCACTTCTGCTGGGACTTCGTCATAACTTGTTACCTTGAACATCCCGTGGTTAGCTAGATGGGGTTAGCTAGAAGTCATCATCGTTGCCATCCCAGTCTTCGTCGCCGCTGAGTTCATCGTCAAGAAAATCATTTTCGTTGAATTGCAACTCAGTTGGTCGTTGGTTGTCGATCCGAATGTTCACAATATCGCACATACCCTGTCTCTTTCCAGTTTCGGGCTGCGGAGTCCCCACTAACGAAGAACCGCTAGCAGCATCGTCAGTTTCGTTGGATTTTTGATGTGCCAATCGAGTGCTTTGGCGTTTGGAGGAAGTCGACGGTCCACTATCAGCCGTGGAGGGTCGTGGATATGGATCACGAACTCTAGCACCAAGTTCATCCATTGTCATTGATATGGTGGGTTTGAGCAAGCGCTTTTGAAGGGAGCGGAAGTTGGGGTTTGGTGGCGTACTTCGTCGCAGGAAAACCTTTTCGAGCAGGCCGATCCATCGCTCACGAAAAGTGGCACGGTCACGCCAGCCAATCTTCAGAATTGCACTGATGACCAATCGACGTAGATCGCGAAGCTTGGGTGCCGCATTCACTAGCGAAGTGAAAAAGACTTCCGCAGTAACATCATCCCATTTGCGTAACTGAGTGAGCTCGATCTCTTGGAGCTTCACTGGCCATGTAGGAACTTCAGTTTGGACAAGCAGATCTTCAAAGTGCGGTTCGACATCGTGATAGCTGGACGCATCATGCATAGAAAGGTCCATTTTGAAAATTTCAAGATTTTCACAGTACTGACCCAACGTTTGGATGAAAGACATGTTTAGATGGCGATTGTGGCTTAGACTGAGCTCTCGGAGATTGGTGCCATGTGAAGATAGATAGGCTGTAAGATCTGATGACCACAATCGATCACAGTTGTTCAGAGTAAGTGAACGGAGAGTATTTGGTAGATTGATCAGAATTTCCCCGCTAACCAATGAGCTTTCAATGAAATGCAGTCGCTCAAGCTCAGAAAGCATATCAAGGGCTTCAAGGAGGCCAGCCTCTTTGACGGCAGATGTTTCTTCGTTGGGATTGTCGAAGTGGAGCAACTTCAGCTCTTTAAGACCTTGAAAGGCCTGCTGCGAGTGCATTTTCACCATTTTTTCCACAAGATCACCAGTTTCTAAAAAGCGGCTGTTCCAATCCCAGCTACGAAGGGTAATTCCACGGCTCTCTATGGCGGAAAAAACAGCATCTGGATAGGTCCACTTTGATTGAACAATATGCCACGGGGGTATTCCGACCGTGTAATCATCTTTGTGATACAGTCGTACCGTGTGTAAACGAGGCGTCTTTTCGATCAATTGAGCAAGGTCAAAGTAGCCATAGGGTCCACTTTTGTAAATGAGCACTGGTTCAACCTCAACATGGAGTTGCTTGATCTTGCTAGCATAGTTCATGGAGAGGGACCCTTGTGGGCGTGCCAACAAAGAGAGAAGTACATGGCTCTTGTAGGCAGGAAGAAGAAGAGGGGGCAGTGATAGAGTGCGGCCAGCGCAGGCTCATGGAAGCTTCGACACAACAGAGCAACATTGACAAGCCACTTGACGGAGTCATTACGGGTGGAACGGCTTTCGTCGAGTAGTGGATGCGATGCGCGCAGGAAAATGTCAAGAAGGATTTGGTAGGGAAGAGTTTGCCAGGGAGGAATGACACCCGATCCCAGGAATATCGGGTCATCCTCATCTACCTTGGCACGTTTGTGCAAGGCTCTCCCAACTTGACTGCTAGGTTTCGATCGTTTAGTCTGTTTTGGCTTCGAGGTGGTTGTAGCATGTCGAGGACGTGAGGGTTTGGAAGGGCGAGTAGGCACAGATTCAGTATCCGGGTTTTGTGCGTCGACCGGTGCAGCTACCATACCTTCGGACTCTTGGTCTTCCACCACTCCATCGAAACTAGCATCTGTCGAATCTTCGCGATAGGATCTTGGCATTCGAGTGGTGCTGCGCGAACGAAGAGATAATGAGGCACGCCTTGAGACGGGCAAACCTCTTGATTCATCTTGAGATGAGCTTTCCTCGTGATAAGTTTGCACCTTCGTGCGGCTGGACCGCATAGGGCGAGTGGACCTTGAGCGCGAACTGGAGGGCGCCATGACGGATAAGATCGCGCTAGGATAAGAGAGTGGGTAGCAGAGACCCGAGCCACATTGTACGCACGAACTCGCGCGTGCAGCAATATGAGCAGAAAAAAATTATCACTGGCTAGCAGATGCAATAGCTTGGCAATCAAAGTTGTTCAAATTGACCCTTGCAACAGTCCGGGTGAGTCCGGTTTCTTGACGGATGAGGTCGAAGACACCAAGAATGCCAAGACTACAAACTTATCGATAACACACCTTCGGAATGTGCCAATTGACGCTAAGCTTATTGAGGGCTAGCGCACACGTGATAGCGAGGCAGGAACCCCGCCCTCAGGCTACAACACTAGTCCTTATTGGGGAGCACTAGATGACCCCAAAATAGATTCTCAGCTTGAGCTTTAAAGATGGGCGCTTCCAGCCACCTCGAGGGGAAATCTCCTGGAACCCTACACCATCGGCGCATTGCTGTTCAGAATCTAATTTCCTTCTCTTTTTCTTTGTATCCATACACCGAACATCTTGTGTTGAAGATAGCCTACATATATGCCGCGGTTCCTGATCTGACGATAATGACGACTTGCCTATGCGACCCAGGATCCGCATGATTGTTTGCCTGCATCGCTTTCCTAGCTCTATTTACAATTAAATATAGAGGCCTGTCTCTTCGAATCCCCAAGTTTCGGATGGAAACATCATTTCCTGTTATGATGGACTCCACCGATCGCCCCAACCGAGGTGAGCTCGGCGGACCGCAAATGGTCATTCAACAATATGCGCGATATCCTCCAGCCTTGGAATCGACGCTACAGAGTGCTTCCTCCTTAGGAAGTGCTCGCAGCCAAATAGATATCAACAAATCGCCTCCCTTGCAACGAAGAGAAACTCCCAGGAGCTTACAGTCTTCCCCAAGGGGCATGCGTTCTGCTATACCCCCATCATCGGCCAATCGCTCCGGGACGTCCATGTCTCCGCCAGTCTTTGACCCTCATCGCCATCAGCCGATGAAAGATCCTGCTGATCACGCAGATTCCCGAGTTCTTCCATCACGGGATATCACTGACGAGACGATTGATGATGCATATGTTTCATTTATCTTGTACTGCAATCCTAATGTTCCATCCTCGGTTGACACATCAGATCTGCGAAAGACCTTCCGGTGTCTACCACGGAGTGATGGGAAAAGCTTCAACATCTTTACCCTATTCGGGCTCATTCGAAGACGGCTACAGAATGAAGAGTTGAAGACATGGATTCAACTAGCAATTGAACTGGGTGTCGAACCACCCTGCATTGAAAAGAAGCAAAGCACTCAGAAGGTGCAGCAGTACACTGTTCGGCTCAAAGTATGTCTGTTCCTAAACTTCTAGTCCATATCTATCGTACTAATCTCGCCCAGCGTTGGATGCGTGCTATGCATATTGATGCTTTCTTTGAATATTGTATGGGACTGCCTCATTCTTACTATACACAGCTACCGCCATCTGGCCCTTTCGTCAGTGAATCCCGTGATGGGGTATTATTGGAAGAAGATCTCGCACTCAGGGCACTTGTTCCACAATGGAAGCCAAAGCGGGGAAGGAAAAGGGTCGAGGACAGGTACAGTGAAGAAGACAAAACGATCAAGCGGCCCCAGTTGGATACATCTGTGGGCGCCCTACAGCAGGGTAGTTTCCAGTCCCACTCGGTGACATTCCCACAGAGTGCGATTCCATTCAGTGCATTTCCTGATGATATGGAACAAAATGACCCCTGGATATCGGCTACCTCCTCATTTCCAAATGGTTCAGGGCCAGATCAGCAAAATCAAGATTTACGCTGGAGACTCGCTGAACGGGATGCCTCTCCTGCTAATTATCCACAGTCTGCTATCATTCCCCGCAGTCATCTACCATCAGAGGTCCTCATGTCTGCAGAGCCACGGTCGGCAGTCACTCCATCAACTGGCGAAAAGAGCCGTTCTAGGAGGCGACATGGCCCTGCAGTTTCATCTGCTTGGCCGAACAGCAACGGCTTGTCAGCCGGGAAAGGCCGCGGGAGGCCACCAAATAAAGGGTCATCATCGGGTTCCTTTTCTACCTTCCAGGTCAATCCTAGTCGGGAATCATCACAGGCACCCAATCCTAATACTCAAGCTCCTTCCCTTAACAGAAATACACCCCAAATATTTCAGACCCCATCTCACAATCAACCTCCGACGCCATCTCAAAATACACCTCCAACATCTATCTCTCAGGGGAGGCCCAACAAACTTCAGTTGCAGGTTCCTCAACATTCAGGGGCGCCAGTTCGACTTGCCACCCCACCGAGACTATTAGTTAACGGTGTGAATGGTGCTGTCATTCCCGGCTCTGAAGGGCCCAATAGTTCCAGAAACTATCCCGTCACAGATACCCCAAAGAATGGTATCACTACTCAAGCACCTCCCGCCAGTGGGCAAAGCAATACGATCACTACCCAGAATCCCTCCATGGATGACATGGTTCATGCACTTTCTGCAGACCTTCTTCGTGCTAAGTTGATAGGGCGGACGGGGACTCTCGCTCCCAACGAGGCGGGTGCGCTGGCCTCAGCGGTGGTGATCAATTTGTCTTCACTATATTCACAATTCCGACTTGGCACTCCTTCACTACTGCTGGCCTTCCATCTTGGCGTTGGTCATCATTTTGGATTCACAGGCGCTACCCCAGGGCCACTGGTTGTCAAGGTTGAACGTGCCGTCCCAAGCAGTGATGGAAATAGGAGTGCTCCTGCCTCTAAAGAATCGTTCAATGGGGCTCATTATACAATCTCCCACGAATACAAAACTTCAAGCCAGTTCTCGATCCAAATCACACTTGCAAATGTCAATCCCAGTGTGGGGGGGACTATTATGTCTGACCACGCAAGCTCGACTATAGGTCCGAGTCATGAAAATATTGACAACAATAAGACGGTGGATCTGGATTTTGATGATGACGATCCCAGCCAGCCTGTTTCCGAGGCAACATGGAAGCAGCGTTACACAAGACTCCGTGCTCAGATGCAGAAGAAGGACCAGGCTTTATCGCAATACAAGCGAAAGATCGTGGAATCTGTCATGGCAGACATACTATAACGCTTGTCAACCGAATATTTCTCTTAGATTCATATCAAGATCTGAGCATCCTGTTTCTACCCATCTGTGATATGCAGCTTGCGGGTATTTTTCTTGTTTATTCGATAGGATACCCCTTTGTTAACTTCAATCCTACTGTTTGCTTGCACCATTATGAATGAAATTCATCAATATCTACCCCTATGTTGAGGCTGGTTTGGGATTATTTTGCACTGATAGCCCATGGATAATGTGGGCATGTCGCATTAAGATCTATATGTACATAAGAACTTTGACTCCTTTGGTATGAACGTTTTTAACTTCTTTATGTTGACTATTCTTCTAGAAAATATAAACATATCAAAGTTTTCTTGCAAATTATATGAAGGGCAGATCAATCAAGGTACTTTCATCACTGCTAGTTAATATTTTCCTTATTAGCTAAAGGCGTAGGCAAAATGAGTGATGTTCTCAAGCAGGAATCAATATCTGCTGGTTGAGAGCATATCAAGCGAAACGCGTTGAAGGACTATCTAAAGATAACTGAAGGTCCTTGCCTCCATCGCTCCTCTCACATCCGAACTATCCAACTTCGACTGCCACGTGCTTCACTACATCGAACAAAGTCCGACTCAAACTTCGACACTGTACCAGAATGAGTTCTGTCAATACGCCCGAGGAGCAGGCCATCGCCTTCCTTCTGACCTGTGTAGAAAATTCTCAGAAGGGAAAGGTACGTAACAGCCAATTTTAAACTTGGTGTCGCACAGCGCTCCCAGATTCACGACCCTTGCATTACAATATTACCTGCTAATATTACTGGTTATTACAGATCAATTGGGACAATGTCTCGCTCGATATTGGCATGAATATGAGCCCCGACGCGGCGTAAGCTCTCCGTCCATGGCATGGGTTTCTTTTTTTGCAATTATTGACAACCAGCAGCAGGAAGTACTATTTCAGCATTGTGAAGAATGCCAAAGAATTTGACCGCTCTGACAAGTATCCTGAAATCCCCGGAGACCCTTCCTGGCAGTCCGTCACCGCCGAGGAGATTGGCCCCATCGTCATTGTCGAAGACCCAAATGATACTATCGCCTAGGAAAGATACACTGTGGAGCTTGATTTACTGTCCTCGTCCCTATCTGCGGCCTTGATGTCTTGTTTGTTTACACATCGAGCCCAGACCTACCTTTTCTTAGGGAGTGGAGACAAGCATCTTCTTTGAGTCCCCTTTAGTTCTCAGTCTCTAGTGTTTCCTGAGTTGAGTGCTATCTACATAGTTAGCAATCCAATACATTAGAAATTTCGATTATTCACATCAGAGCTTAGTGATATTTCGACTAGCTAATTCCACGTTGCGCTTCCAACGCTCTTGGTGATGCGTCCACGCACAAAAAATATCTAGCGTTGAAGTAGAGCACATATTAGATTAGAAGCAGGGCATATATCCTCGGGATCATTTCTATACAAAGCGCTGCAAAAGTAAAGCAGTGTGCAATTCTAATTTAGATGCGCACAATGAGGATCGGACTTCGACACTTGTTGGTCAAGATTAACGCAGCGAGGACGGATAGGTGGAGCTGCGACGAGGGCTCACAGAAACCAAAGCATGTACTTAAATAATGCCCAAAGTCGACTATCCTTGGGATAAATCTGTGGGAACAACTTACAGAGTACTTTCTTCAGTTAGATGAAGCACCTTTATAGCTATACGCAACTAGTTATACTGTAACAGGTTGATTAAACTTTGTTTGATTGCTATCCTCTAGGTCAGCCGCAGACTTCTCACATACTGTACATGTTTTTCACCGAGAATTTGACAGATGAAGCTTGATGGTTCTTCTTATCCTCCTCCGATCTCCACAGTGCCATGACGTTGTTGTTGTTGTTGTTGTTCTTTTTCATTCTCCTCAATAAGCCTGTTTAACTTCTCCATAAAGCTCTCGGTGGATGTAGTGGTTTCCTTCGGGGGAGTCTGAGCCACTTGAGTGGGGGCCGCGTCAGTGGAAGATATTACTAGCTGATCAGTGAATTAGTTTCAATCTTGTTTAAATAGATAGAGGTCGGCTTGGCTTGCCTTGTCATCGCCATAGATGTGGCCATTAGTCAGTTTGTGTACTTTCTTCAGCTTTGCATACTTCTTCTGAAACGACTTTCCACTAGCATAGTCGAAGTCCTTGGCCACGAGCGCAAGATTGACCTGGGACTCGAGTTTTAGTATGCCGACCCTAGGTTCAAGCCAAAGTCTCACCGAACTTGTCGATGTATCTTACCTTGTTGGTTCCCTTGTCGGTATGCTTCTTGATCGAATTTAGATACTCCTGGTCCGGTGGGTTATCCTTGTAAGAAGGCATTGCATCAGTGATGTTAGAAGGAAGTATTCAAGCTCCTTCTAAAGAGTAGATGGTTGTAAAGATCGAGCAAATCTTGGGTAGCCTAGAGAGACAAGAAAAGAAAGAAGGAACAAGAGGCTCCAAGAGACGTTTGTTGCGTTTGTCTACCTCGACGTAATCAAGTCTATTATTCTAATGGTCCCAGTGAAAAAGATACAGGCTCAGCCTTACTGCATCTATAAAGTGTATTCCTTCTGCAAACGTCTTCGCGGGCTGTCATGGCGATAGGAGCTTGCTTTATATCTTTGACAAAAAAGGTCCAAGTTTGCCCTCCAAGAGTTTTGTGCAAAGAACAAAAGCGAGACTCACAGCGTGATGACAGGAGTCAGCCAAATACCGAATCATTTTATACATATCCCATGAATTGAAGGATTATCATGTCAGTGTCTACGGCTAGCTATGCGCAGAGAATTTCAATTGCTAATATTCTTGAAAATATTCTATTTCCTCACTCAAGACGTTATCATAAATTGATCCATGAATTCACGCCGCCGCCACCAAATGAAGCATAATTATCGGATCCCTCCCATACTTCTAAGGATGGTTGAACATACCGTCCTTGGCATTGACAAGTGAGAGAGAACACCGAGACAAAATCAGCATATTTGATGGTGATATCAAGGTACTAGCTAATGAACATATGAACGAGTGCTTCTACTCTCCAACAAAGCCTTATCAATCTTCAATATTTTCAACTTTGACAACAACAGGCCGATCTTCCTGGTTCTCTGCACTCGATATCTTCTCCTCGCTCTGTTTTTCTTCTTCGATCTTTACGCCCGGGCCTTCCTGGCGAGAAGGGGGGCGTGGTTCCCAAGTGATAGTTGGGGCATAATTGGCGAAAGGGTTCAGTTGCTCAAACTCCCGCAAGTCGAAGCCGGATTGGATGCTGGGCGATGAATAAGGGTACCCGGTTGGCGCAGTCTGGAACTGGTACGGATTCATGAAGGATGATGATGTTGCCGGACTGGGTGATGATATCCGGGATGGTATACTTGATGCCAGCTGGAACTGCATCGAAGCAAAATCCTGTGGAAAGTAATACTGTCCTTCGGTACTAGCCTCCAGCATCAACTGCGGAGAATGTTGCATAAGGCTTTGTATGTTTGCATTGCCTTGAGTGCCCGGCTCGCACTTTACAAAGGGATTTCCTGGAAGTGAAGAATCAATCGATTCGATGGTAGGCATCATGAGCGGTGGAGCCATTGGGGATATGCCTTGCATTTCGGTCGGAGGCTCTATAGTCTTTCCCTTCTTAGTCTTCCGCTTTGGCTTGTTTGCCCCTGTGTTGCCTTCCATCTGTTGTCGGAAGCGGGAATAGCGCATACGAGCGGCGTGACCATTAGAGACTTCGACATCAGAGGCGACCCGATTCCAATCAACCTAGCATGTTTAAGTAAGATTAGATCAACCTTCAGTCACTAGTTGGGCAATAAACTGACCGACTTCAGGTCCAATTGCTTGATGATTGTGTAGAGGAATTTTGCAGTAGGAGTATCAGTCTCTAAGACTTTGTTCCGCGGACTCATAGCTGAATAAATGGCCTCAGAAACTAGATGGTAAAAATGAAGTTGTGAGGACACTAGAAGGATTCATGAACCGTTTAGATCAGCTATATAACTGGTATAAAATCAAAAGAAAAATCATTGGGATATTCAAAATGTTTGCTAGCCACATCAATGCTTGCTTTGTACTTTTCAAATGTAAGAGACAATAAGATGTGTGCGAATTCCATGCCTTCTGGTAAGGGTCTATCAATGTAGTTTAGTTTGCATTATTCAACTCCAATTTGATCCTGCAGGATCCCGTCTTCTTCTTTATACCTATGCTTTACACGAGATAGGTCAATGAATTTGGTAATTACACTCTGATCAAGAGATAGAAAGAAATTCCTTCTTTCGTTATAGCTTCTTAGAAAGCATATGAAGCCAAATACATAGATGGATGCTTGGGTAGGTCGTTGTAATAAAGTACGCAGGAGGCACGTGCTCTCTATGTACGATCACGTGGTAGACACTACCCTAGTTTGACTCATATCGAGGGACTATAGTAACACAATCTTCTCAGCAGTAATAAGAGGATACATAACTAGAAGTCTATTCTAGAGACTGAATGCATGAGACTAGTTCTTTTACACTATAGCTGCAGACGATTGAAGAGATCGAATGGCTCATTGTGGACATTGTGCGGTACTACAAAACTACAAAATGATTTTATGCCAAGAGAAACATACATTGTATGTTGCAAGATAAGTTCAGAGACACCGGGTGGGGGTTTCCCAAAACGACGTGCTGACTAACTCATCCCCACACCCGTCCGTGGACGTGGACCCCGTGGACCCCCATGGACCTAACCTTCAATGTTGGAAATGCACTCACACTGATTAAAATAGATGATCAATCGGAATTCTAACTCCTTCTTCTTCCGGAAAGCGATAGACTCTAGCCAACGTCATCGTCATGACTTTAATAGCTATAGGGGCGTGCTATCTTGACACAATTTTAACGTGAGTTTTTTCTGCCGTATTTCGAAGTTGCGTTTGGAGAAGTCTAGTATTCACATGCTTTGGTCAGAGCCCCCCATTACCCAGGCGAGGATGAGAAACTTCGTGCATCCAGGATCAGTCGCCGGCGCGGTGGGAATTGCCCTAACACTCTCGAAATTCTGGGGCAATTGTTAGAACATGGGCCGTCGAGTGCCGAGTCATCCTTGAATCTGATTACCGTTCTTCCCTCTAAAACATCAGTGGCATCTCAGCAAATCAAATCAAGCTTAGGGGATAGTGTGCGGCTAGATAGTTGCATTTATCGAGAGATATTCAGTGAGCCAGCTTCTAGTTACATCATTTCGAGCCAGGCTACCGGTAGTAGGACGATCGTCAATTACAACGAGCTGCCCGAAATGACTCAAAGTGAGTTCGCAACCGCTGTTGAGCCCCTACGTGCCGCAACTAGTCGACCCTGGTTTCATTTTGAGGTACGTTAAATGTTGGCTAGGTGCTCAACTGTTTATGAATCATGCTAACTTGAACTCAGGGCCGTGCGCCAGATGTAACATTAGAATGTATTTACTACATCCGGAAGCATTTTCCAGGGGCTGAAATCAGTGTGGAGGTGGAAAAGCCAGGTCGGCCAGGCTTACAGGAGCTTGCAGACGCAGCAGACGTTGTTATCTACTCGAAGGGATGGGCCCAGGTGAGTATTTATTCTTGACTTTTTCCAAGCACATCTAATGGCTGAGCAGAACAACGGATATATGTGCGCTGAGGATTGCTTGCGGGATCAGTCATTGAAGACAAGCCGAGCGTAGGTTTTACTGTCCAGTCCCCAGAGAAATACCTAATATATCCTTCCAGATCCTTGCTGTGCTGTACTTGGGGTCATGACGGGGCTGCAGGACTTGAACCAAAGACTGGCAACTTTGCTCATGTTCCGGCACATACTGAAGAACTAGGAGTCATAGAGTAAGCTTTGATTTTTTCGATGTACTTCAGCATGAATTAGGCCATACTGATAGTCTATAGCACTATCGGAGCTGGAGATACATTTAATGCTGGCCTGCTATACGGTCTTGTCTATCGGGGTCAGGATTGGGATTTCCAAAAGAGATTAGAATTCGCAAATCTCATTGCTGGCTTGAAGGTCACTCAGGAGGGCTTTGCAAACCTGCAAAGAGCGTTGAGCTTTCCATCATATTGACCCGCCCTTACTCGACCAAATTCCATCAAATCTCCAAATGGTCCAAGTCACGGTGAAAATATACCAGGTTGGTATTTATGGTACTTGTGCTTCGAGATTTGGCCTTCTGAAATCAAAATGGCCATAATTTAAAATAGTTTAATGCTCTGTTCTCAGATTAATTCGAACAATATAAATGACATAAGTGGAATGAAAAAAATATATATTTTGATAAAATACGAGACTTTTTCCATTGAAGTTTAGTCTACGGAGTACATATGTACTTTTTAGAGTAACATTGGGCAGATAAATCATAATCTGTTATGTGATACGGAATGTATAACTAGGTAGATCATATTTTTCAAAATCATCAAGCAAGGCGTAAAACAGTGACATCTATGGAATCACATTTGAATGTTTGACAGGAAAATAGGGCGGTAAATGACAGCAAAACAAATTGGTAGCCAGCCCACCTGACACGTGATATAGCAAGGTTCAGGGCGGTGGGAAACAAAAAATATTCTGCCATCAACTTTTTGATCTCGGCCTTCTTTTGCACGATTAATTTCAATTCCATTTTTTGACACAATCAACAGTCACCATGGCATCAGTTTACAAGAGCGTCTCAAAGAAGGCTGCTAGACAGCCCACTGAGGATATGTCCGACGAAGACATCGAGATGGAGGAGCTCCTCGACGCGGAAGACGACACTACTGATAGCGAAGAAGAAGAGTCCGATGATGGCGAGGCGGCTGAGGTTGTGAAGAAGCAGCTTGCTTCTGGATTCATGCCTAAGACCCGAGTACTTATCTTGACCTCTAGAGGTGCTTCCTACCGGTATGAATATTGCACCTTGAGAGGTATGCTGAACGGGTTTACTGATCTGTGACAATTTGTTCTTCTCCAGCCACCGACACTTGATGTCCGATATCTGCGGCCTCCTCCCCCATACCTACAAAGAGACTAAGCTCGACACAAAGAAGAAGGCCGCCGGATACAACCTCCTCCTGAACTCTCTTGCCGACCTGCATTCGTGCAACGTTATCTTCTTCCTCGAGGCCAAGAAGAACGGCCAGGATCTTTATCTCTGGCTTTCACGCCCCCCTAATGGTCCTACTATTAAGTTCCACCTCAACAACTTGCACACAATGGGCGAGCTCGGCGCTGGATTCGCAGGGAATTGTCTGAAGGGCGGTCGTGGCTTGGTCGTGTTCGATCGCTCCTTCGATGAGCAAGGTCCGGATATGGGCGCTCCTGGTAGCGAATACCGTGCGCTCGTTCGGGAGATGTTGCGCGGAGTTTTCTGTGTGCCCAAGCGTGGTGTCAGAGGCATGAAGCCATTCGTCGACCGCATCATCGGTATCTTTGGAGTGGACGGCAAGATCTGGATTCGCGTCTATGAGATTCGCGAGTCTGAGCCTGGCAAGAAGAAGGATGGCGAGGAGACTATCAAGCCGGTACCTAAGGGCAAGGACGCCTCCCTGCCCGAGGTTTCTCTGGTCGAGATTGGCCCCCGCTTCGTTTTGACCCCCATTGTCATCCTCGAAGGCAGCTTTGGTGGACCCGTCATCTACGAGAACAAGGAGTATGTCAGCCCCAACCAAGTCCGTAGCGACATCCGACAGGGTAAGGCTGGCCGTTACTCCCAGCGCCGAGACGGCCAGACTGATCGGGTGGCCAAGCGCTCCGATCTTGGACTGTCTGAGAACTCTGTGCGGAAGGTGGATGCATTGGACACAAGGAAGCTGTTTGCATAGGGGGTTTGCGTTTTTGTTTCGTCGTGCTATTTCTAGACTTGATATCCCTCGGGATGATGTTTCGACTACATGTGTATATTTGATGCGACGCTTTCATATGGTCTCTTTAGGCGTCGGGGCAAAGTCTCATCCTGGTTAATTTCAAAAGTTGATTATTTCTATTTGGTCCTTGCTTTTGCCTGTTTCATTGCGATCTCGAGGGCTTTGTCCTCAAAATAACTGGAAGGCATGTTGGTTGGACTTCATGGACGCAAGGGGCAACATTATCTAAGCACCATATAAAAGCCCTCGACGCCATCGCCCCAACCCACGTCCGTCTTTGCCCCCGGATAGCATCTATCATGGCATCATTGTTGCTAGCTAGCCCTACATGGCTACAAGCAGGCTGCTCTTCCAATATGTTTACTCTTCATTCCACGCTCTCTCTTCCTTCTGTTAGCCCCAACGGCGGGGTCCATATCTAATAGGCCCACTCTGCGCGCGACAAGTGTTGATTGCTTCAACTCGTGACAACACTGTCCAACTTGCTTCATACTTAAATCCTCGAAATTTGACCGTCTTTTTTCTTTCAACTTATCTGATAAAGATACCGACCTCTCATCAGGTAAATTATTGCTTATTGACACTTTATGAGTCATTCTAATGGTCTTATTATCTACAGCAACAATTTAGACATCTCTACCATGCCAATTGATTATCTTGCAACGGAGCTTCTGCTCCATATATTTCGTTCATGCGATTCAGTCTCTGATGTCTTAAATTTATCAGTCATCTGCCGTCGACTGTACCACGTCCTCAACTCAACAAGCAAACTGGATATCCTAGTTAGTGCTGCAGAGACCGAATTTGGTCCCCTCCACGATGTCATTCAAGTGATGACGCAAAATGAGAGCCAGCCTGCTCATCTTATCCGCTATGCGCCCATGTCTGATTCCCTTCTGAAACAAGTCATCCAGCTCGGCCAGGTGGCTCGGAGATGGGAGACGATTTACCCATCCAAGAAGTGGAAGGTAGACTTTGAGAATCGTCGCTCGCTCATTGATGAGGAGCGATTTCGGCTGCGCCGTGCGGTATACCGGCTATGGCTGTATCACAGTGCATTCCATTCTCGTGTTTATGATCGCGATTCTCGTAGTCTTCGCCATGTGGTGCTGGAGCGCGCTCAGTTATTGCACAACTGGTCCACCCAAGAGCTGGCTGAAATTGAGGATCTGCGCATCGTCATGGGTGATATTGTCCAGAATCACATATGTCCTAGTAATGGAACTATTCAACGCAAATTCCGCAAGCGTTATCCAGACAACAGCCAGCAACTCTCGTTCAATATTCACCTCAATTATCCTTCGCTTTCAACTACTTCTCTATCTTCTCACGATCATCCCTTGCTTTATAAAGGCCCTGATTACTCGATTCAGCACTACTTTCACACGGCTCACCCAAGTAATTATGCCGAGTCGCCAGCCAAATTTCGGTCTCGGTTTCGCAATGACCTCTCGCATGACCCAGGGTATGAAGGCTGGGGTGATGAGATCCCACATTACTATATCATACAGGACATGCTGAAGCTTGATCCTGGTCAGATATTATGGTTGCGCGACCATGCTCTTCTGAAGGAACAGGTAGAGGAGTATGTATGGTCTCTAGGGGAATGGTTCCGCAACAACGGCGAAACGTTTGGTGATACGTTGGAATATGTGATGAATGAACGTGGTCTCGAGGTAGGGGAAATTCGATCTGCAGTGGCTCTTCGTGACATGGGCATTGTATTAAACTAGATTCCTGCTTCTTAATCTTCTGAATTTATCGAAATACCTATAGAGTTGAATTTCTCTCTGCAATTTCACATGGTTCCGTGGACATAAGCGCTGATTATGAATACGGCACTATAAAAGCCTGGCGGGGAGAAATAAATTGCCCTGTGGAGCACGTGGATCCCTTGAGGCATTTAATATCGACACGGTCCCCTTGACATCTACAATTGTACAATGCTACATACATATGTACGGAGTACTAAAAGGGGTGAAATGAATATACGATTTTGAGAATTTTCATACAAAAGCCATGCAACCGCAATGTTAGACGCCCAACCAAGCTGTGTTCATCATCGTGGAAACATATCAAGCACACCAGTTGGAACAGAAGAAAAAAAAAAGGGGATCAATTTCGTTGAGGACCACGGAAAAACGAAGAAGAAAAAAAAGATAGAAGAAGGGGAATTCGACAGCCAGTAACATCAATCCCGGTAGACCCCTATCTTCCCATGTGGTTTCTCTAACAGATCCCGCCTGTGTAACATCTTTGTAGCCGTCGAATTTCAGACTCCAACACAGAACAAGACCATCTCAAATGTCATATCGCAAAAGAAGAGTCATGGCAGTGGGTGCATCGTTCTCACGAAGGATAATCTAGCAGCAGCCCTGCTTCTGCTCGCTATCTTGCTTGCTGGGGTCGATAACGGGACGGCGGTCGAGGACCTGCTGGCCACCCTCTCCGGAGTCGAGAGCCTTGCTGGAAACAATGCGGTAGATTTCTATCGAAATTAGCATTCTATACCAAATTTCAAGGGATCGACAACAAACCTGTAAGGATGTTCTGGAACGCCAGTTCAACGTTGCTGGCATCAAGAGCGGAGGTCTCGATGAATGAAAGGTTGTTCTCGCCTACTGAATGTCAGCGCCACACAAATAAATTGATTATTGGGAAACGCACTGGCAAACTGCTTAGCCTCCTCTGTGGGGACCGCACGCAGGTGGCGCAAATCGCTCTTGTTGCCAACAAGCATGATGACGATGTTTGAATCGGCGTGATCCCGTAGCTCCTTCAACCAGCGGTTGACATTCTCGTAGGTCTGGTGCTTGCTGATATCGTAAACGAGTAGGGCACCGACAGCGCCACGGTAGTAGGCAGAAGTAATCGCACGGTAACGCTCCTGGCCAGCGGTATCCCAAATCTGTGCCTTGATTGTCTTCGAGTCGACTTGAATGGACCGGGTCGCGAACTCCACACCGATCGTTGACTTCGAGTCCAGGTTGAATTCGTTACGGGTGAAACGACTCAAGAGGTTAGATTTACCAACACCAGAGTCTCCAATAAGCACCACTATTCACTCCACAACATCTCTTCTGTCAGTCTCGGGGTCTTTTGAGAGGGGCACAAGGGAAGGGCGGGCATCAGCATAAGGTGGCGACGTTACCTTTGAAGAGAAACTGTGAGGGATATCATCATCAGTATATAATTCCGAGCCATGGAGGGGTTTTTCGTCCTAAATCAACTCACGTCATATTCGTCGTTGGCCATTTTGAATGTGATCGAGCTAGTAAAGCTCAAAAGATGGTATCAAAGTACGGGTAAACGTGGCGGATAAGTGAAGACTGAGGTGTTTACTTGGAAACTTCAAAGGGTAAAAGCGAGATATGTCAGTACTGAGCTCGCAGTAGGCAGAAAGGAAACCAGGGGAGCGCACGCACGGGAAGTAATAGAGTATCAACAGGGGATAGTCAGTGATGCCTGGGCCGAGTGTCTCCCCTTAATCATGCCCACCCAATTGTGGCTTAGCGTGCGAGTCACGTGCGTTGGCGTTTGGCGCGCAGGCGGTATCTTTATCGATGGGCAGTAACCATCAACTTTCTTGTTCTTGTTCTTGCTCGCCTCGCTTTTGCTTTTGCTATTATGCACATGCTTTGGTTTCCGTTCAATGAATATGAAATACGGTAGGCAGGCACTCTATCTTGATATCCCCGACGCCCCGCAATAAATATCCAATTCGAGCGGTATCTTGTTTGAATCTTCGGCATATGGCATTGGATGCTGCACAATGAAGCATTAGTTGAGTTAACTTACCAGGCTACTACAATGGCATCCGATTCTGAAATGAGCAATGCCTCTGATCGAATTGGAGTTGGTGATGCCGACTCTCTGGCATCTACCGCAGAAAGTGAAGAGGAAGCTGAGTATCTCGTGACTGACATTCATGCGGAACGGAGGTTCTACATAGAACCGGATTCTGAGGATGATGAAGGTATCTTTATCACTCAGTATTTGGTTGAATGGGCTGGGTACAGTATGGACAGGTGCAGTTGGGAGCCAAAGGAAATGTTTACTTCGGAAGAGACCTTAAATGGCTGGGAAGAGAAGAAGCAGCAAATCGCCCAGGGCAAGGTGGAGTGCTTCGATCTCAAATCATGGGAGAAGCACAAGGCTTTGGTGGAGAAGAAGACAAAAAAGCGAAAAGAAGACCGAAGGCGCAAACGAGAACAAAGGGCACGGCAGAAAAGCCTCCCTCAGGCTGGGTCATCTCGACTGGCCAATCCCGAAATCGCAGATACCCATGAGCCCGAATCAGGTATTGCATCCCACAGTGCCAGTCGTCTATCCGTCGATTCCACCGCTTCGGCATTATTTGTCCCAGCTGAAACTCCACCGCCATCAAAACCGGTGGCGTCTCGCCAATCGCAACAACAAACAGCACCACTGAGATCAGCTATGCGCAGTGCGCAAGCAACTCGAAACAAGCCAGGACCAACGACTTCGATTGCACAAACGCAAACAACCTCAAATCAGCCTCTTAAATCGCGGCTTGCTCGCCTCGCAAAGAATATTACTACTAAGCATAAGACCCCGGCGCGCCAGAAAACTCCCCCACAAGCAGCAAAGTCAGTATTGTCTTCTTTTGGTACAGGGCCGGGGGCCAAGCGCCCATACCGCGATAAGAAATGGGGCGAAAGAGCACCGGATTTGTCACAGATGGAGCTGATGAAGCCTTCTGAGTTCGCACCAAGGATGAACATAGGCTCCGCCATATTAGCCGTGGGCTCATCTCTATCAAGTCCCAAAGCCTCTGAAGTCCAACCTGCTTCTGATAATTCAGTCAGCTTACCCGGTCTACTAAAGCCACATACCGGCCAAGTGAGCGATAAAGCTGCAAACCAGCCAAATATACCTGTTGTTCTCGCGCCCTCATCAGTCATGGCTCCTCCAGTGTCTCGATCTTCGAACATGGGCCCCACTACGTTGGTTTCCTCGTCAGCTGTGTTGCCTGCCCCTAGTGCATCGCTGAGTCTAGAGAGACCGGTTGGCCCCGTAAATTCCACTATCTCCATTTCTTCACTAGCTATCCCATCAAAGCCCCTCCCACAGGCCAAACTCGCCCAGCCTGCCGATTCTATGGATCCTCTTGTCTCTACTTCCTCGCCGCTAGGGGATGCTCCTTTGATAAATCTTGCTGAGCAGTCAACATCTAGCGCTACTGCGCCCTCACCAGCTCCTCGTCCCCACCCCCCATCACATGCCAGTATCGACAGGGTCGTCGGTTTTTCAGCCTCTACTAGCTCGGCCTTCCCTCCAGTCGTGCTCTCGGGAACTCGTGCGGATGCTACTTCAATGAAACCTGCTGAACTCCTGGGCTCTAACTTTACTGCTCTCTCGCCAGTAATTCCAACCAACCCACGCGCAATGGTCAGTCCCGAGAGGCCGACTGAGAAACGAGTGTCGCAGGACAGCCGCGAAACAGTTCGACGTTGGGATACTTACCGACCATCAGAGCTCTCTCGTCGGCAATCACCCTCTCGATGGCCATCACCCTCTCGACGATCATCACCATCTCGACGGTCATCTCCACGTCGACGATCATTTTCACCCCGACGGTCACCACCCTATCGACGGCCATCACCCTCTCGACGATCATCACCATCTCGACGGTCATCTCCACGTCGACGATCATTTTCACCCCGACGGTCACCACCCTATCGACGGTCACCACCCTATCGACGGCCATCACCCTCTCGACGATCATCACCATCTCGACGGTCATCTCCACGTCGACGGTCATTTTCACCCCGACAGTCATCACCTTATCAAGGTTCGTCACCCTCTCGAAGGTTATCGCCCCCGCGTCGACTATCAGAGCTCCCCCATCGGTCACCGCCCCCCAGTCGACTGCCAAGGTCTTCTTTCCATGAGATTGGGGTTGGTTACGCGCGTCGTAGCCCATCTCCGAGCCATTCTCGGCTTGTGTCAAAATCTTCAGACTCGATTGGGATGCATGAAAACACATTAGCCAAAGCTCAACCATTTGCTCCTATCGAACCCAGAGCTGGAGCATCTGATCAACCTAGCCTTTCCATCGCGGCTCAAATTGCAAGAATGCCAGTGCGTGATGTTTGGACGCCCGGTTGCACGAGGATTGGTAAATACTGGCGCAGCAAAACCCTAGGAGAGATTCTTGTCCACATGTATATCGGACACGACAAGAGATTTCTCGGTGCTTTCAGATTATGCGACATTCGTTTTCATCTCCACCAATCTCTGCTCTTGGCCAAGAACCCGAAAACACACCAAGTTGAGGTTTGGTTTAAGAGCATGTGCACTGTCAGAGAGTACGAACGATTATGCGAATCCAGTGTCAGTATCATATCCGTATATTTGTCTCTTATAGAAAGCTAACATTGGCTATAGCCGACAAATAAAGTACTGAGTACCGGCTGGGTCGAGGGCTTCAGCGAGACCAACGAAAATCTGTTCCATCTGGCAGAGGATCTGCGAAAGGATGACCTCATCGCCATTCACTATCCTCTGGGGCAAACATATGGACCAGGAACTGTTTGGGTTGCCTGGTCACGTGGATCACAGGAGTTTAAGTTCCCACCTTCTGATCATGAAGTACCACCCGGCGTTCCTCTACTTATTGCTGTTCGCACTATGCTCGCACCGATCGAAGTTCTAGGGGCAAGTGGACCTAGCCAGCCTAGTGGACGCCCTCGTGGCCCTTTGCGAGATATAGCACTTCCACTGCGCATCGATCCGCCTAGTTCAGATGATGGCATAGAGTCTAGCAGTTCCCTAAGACGGTCGAACTCCCATCAAAGTATGATGACAATTGGGTCCTTGCAATCGCGGGAAAGGCCAGCGTTAGCGCCGGCCCAAAACCTTTCAGTCGCAAATGAACCCAGAGATGATTCAATTTACGCTAACCCCCTACCCCAAGATAACCTCGCGGTTCAAGCAGATCAGGCAGGCCTCCAAGCGGTTGAAGAGTTCATGAAAACCATCAAAATCAATGTGGAAGAACTTGCGACAATCGAGGAAGGTGGGAAGCTTTCAAAGGCAGGTATTTTCTATTTGCACTTTCCCTCGGGCAATCAAGAAATACAAGATGAATTGCAGCTTCTGCATGGATACCTGAAATTCCATGAAATGATTGTTCTCACAAGCGACAGCCCCGGAGATTGGGCAAAATTTGTTCAAAACAGCAGACAGGGAGTGGCGATAGTATGTGATCGATATTTACACGTTCCCAATTGCCAAATGACTAACCAACAATAGTTTCACGAATCATTCGCCGCATACGATACGTTGCAGCCTCCACTCAATTCTTTTCTTCCTAGCAATTCGTTCAATTTATGGATTGTTCGCATTGTCAGACCACTAGAATTAGTTGATCCCTGTTATTGCTCACCGAATGCCCACCATCTACGCATCTTTCCATATGGCGGTGTTATACTTCTCACCGAGGACGTATTGACAGACCTAAAAGGGGTGGCCGTCACGCTCCAATGGCTTCGGAATGCAAACAGGCGCAAACGCAAATCTTGGACGTTGATGTTGTCCCCCAGGATACTTGAATGGATCGAATGCAGGCTCGATGATGAAAATCACTCTCAGGATCATGGACTGTACGTCATACCTCTTTACCATTATTTGGGTCAAGCTTCTAACGAACCTATCTACATGTAGCCTGTTGCTCATCCACACGTTGATCATAAAGAATAACGTCTCAGACCCTCGTACAGCCTTGTTCGATAAAGCCAGTCTACATCCCAACTCGAAAAGCAGTGTCATAACACCCTTTCTTGATGAATACGGTACTCGCACAGAGCACCACAACCTCAAAATCAAGGACAAAGTTGAACGTGATGCAGATCATCTGATCGAATTCTTTGCAGGGTGGTCATTAATTAACATTCCACATTTCCGGAACTTCGTCGCCGTCACATCTCTCATTGCTCCCGCTGGGGCACGATGGGACAAATGGGGTCATATGACTGTCATGCGAGGTGGTTTCGACCATTTCTTCAAACGGTTCAAAGTGGACACGGGGGGGATTATGGCCTACCTGTTAGGGCCAAGTAGTCATAAGCCACGGGCTTCTACCGGCCAAGTAGTTACCCCGATGAGCGCGACCACCCCCCAGACTCCTAATTGGACATCTCACAACTCCAACGCCTCTATCCAAGCTACCTTCCCCGGCAGCCCAAACAGCAACGACAAGAATAAGTACCCTGCTCCCTACAAGTGATCCTTACAAAGTTCCGATCACAGCACGTTACGCTGCACATACGCATGATTCTTCTCGCATATCTCTTGCTCTTTTTGCACAATCTTTTATGATACCCCGGTCGATTTGTTTTTGTATGTAATATGTCTAGAAATTATGAGGCCATGAAATGAATCAAACCCCCGTGAAAGTCTACCTACGTAGGTAATCTATAGCCATGTATGTTATGTATTTTGTCCAATTGCATTCAAAATTGAGATCCAACGCTGGATCAGTAATGGAATATCTATCATACGAACGTTCAGAATTTCCAAAAGTATAGCTTTGCTAAACCGTACGCCGATTGCCGCTAATGTAACTGGAATACAAAGAACACCCAGAAAGACATGAATAATTGCCAGGGTTAACATGAAAGCATACCATTTATTTACACTTAACCAGCCGCTTGATTCCGGTACTGGAAGTTCGACGCATTGGAGCCATCCGCATCATCTTGCGTGTTAGTCTTTTGGTTCTGGCTCTTCTTTTCCCCGCGAGTCTTTGCTTCCCATTGACTTTCCTCGGCGGAAATCATAGCCTGGAAGCGCCCGCCCTGTCCACGGGCAAGGTAGATGGGCTGATCCTTGCGCTCAGCCACAGCCTCAGTCACAAGGACAAATTTCACGCTCGAGCCGGGCGCTTCGAACATGGCATCACTGAGAATAGTCTCCATCTCAGTGCGCAGCGCGCGTGCGCCGGTACCCATTGTGAAGGCATTTCCGGCGATTTTGTGGAGTGCGGGTGTGGTGAAGCGCAACTCAATACCCGAGAGCGAAAATAGGGTCGTGTATTGGGCTAAAAGGGAGTTGCGGGGTTCAGTTAGGATGCGCATAAGTAAGGGCTGAGACAGTGCGGAGAGAGCAGCAGTGACGGGAATCCTGCCGATGAGCTCTGGTATGAAGCCATAACTTTGCAAGTCTGAAGGTGTTAAGAGGTCGAGTGCGTTGAAATATGTTGGCTCGGCGCCAGAACCAGCTGGCGAGATAGAGGAGAAGAAGGGGAGGTGCTTCTTATATAGCGCTTCTTCCTCAGACCCTGGGAGGATTGGAAGTGGCTGGTTGGTAGAGATATTTGGCGAGCCAGGGAAACTGCTAGTATTGGATGGGGCCCGAACTGGTTGACCAAACCCTATAGACCCACGGGATACTCGATCCATTATAGATTTCTGAAGTCCAACGAAAGCGCCAGAGAACACAAACAAAATGTTGTCCGTGCGCACATTGTACACTTCTCCCTTGGCGGCTGGGTTGGGGTTGTTCGGTTGAAATGACCCGTTCCCCAAGGGACTGTTGGAGGGATAGCTATTCGGGGCACTAGTTGCGCGGGGATTCTTCTCTGGCTTGGCCTGGACTTGCACGGTTGTACCTTCAATGATCTTGAGAAGCGCCTGCTGTACTCCTTCGCCACCGACATCTTTGCCATGACTAACCTTCGCGGCTGCAATCTTGTCAACCTCATCAAGCACAATAATTCCATGCTCTGCTCGCTCCACGTTGTAGTCTGCAGCTGCCAAAAGTCGATGAACACACACTTCTGCGTCCTCTCCAATGTAACCGGCTTGGGTGAACACGGTGCAGTCGGAAATACTGAAAGGCACAGAAAGCACCCGAGCAAGAGTCTTTGCCATAAGTGTCTTTCCTACACCAGATGGACCAAGTAGCAAGATATTGGACTTTTCAAGCTGTAACGGCGAGGAATCGGCGAAATCGGGTTGCTCCAAGGGGGTGTTTGAACGGGGTTTAGGGGGCTGAGGTATGCCGACAGTCTTGTGCACACCTGTAATATCATCTGTTGGATCGAAGAATAAATCAGAAAGTGACTGATGCATCAAAAAATAATAGGTGACATACCGTCTAAGGGATGAGTCTCGAGTGCTTCCCTCCGCTGACGCTTCGCGAGGGCTTCGGCTGCTTCTTCCTCCCGGCGCATTAACTCTTGCACGCGCTGGTAATGATTATACACGGCGACACTAAGCACTTTCTTTGCACGATCCTGACCGACGACATATTGATCGAGATACTGCTTTAACACTTTCGGTGTGATGCGGGGGGCGCCAAAGGCCGGGGTTGCTCCCAATGGCCCGGAAGTAGGAACTCCAGTTTCATAGCTACCAGTAAAAGGCTGACTTGTGAATTCTGACCGGTTGAATTGAGACGATGTCGGAAATGTGGTGGAGGAGCTAGATAGTTGGCGTGATGACCAGCTGTACGATTGAGGAAGCCGACACCGGACAATGTCACGACGAGCCAAGGTGGCCGGGACGCGACGCTGTAAATGCCGCCACAGCATTGCTGGGCGCCAGTAAATCACAGGGATATTATGGGAGGCGGATAGAGGGCTTTAAAGTCACAAAGTAAAGGATGGAGGAGGATTGGAGAGCGAGCAGTTTCCCCGCATGACGGTGATCCAATGGATCCCCGAAGCCATCTTATCTGATGAGTAATCGGGCCGATGGACCTCCACCTGGGCAGCCTACCCGTCCACGGGTGGACCGGCTATTCACGGATAAATTCGAAATATAATATAGATAGTGCAACTACATACATACTACCAACTATGTAGTATGCCAATGAGGCAATCGGAGCAAATCGAGGGTTATATTTGGTGCTCGAAGCTTAAAACACGGATACGACACGCCCCTTGAACAACATTGAAGCAGCACATATATAGAAACTCCTAGTATAATCCTCCGGTATGCATCCGCTTCTTCGCTGCCCATAAACTTGGCACTTCAAACCAACCTATGTGAAGTGAGGACTGGGATGATCTAGAATTATGCTTGAGAACCTAAGCAGGCTAGAAATTTAGCTTTCTTAAAGTATTGAAACAGCTATAATATTTGAGTTACAAATTCCGATTCATACGGGCGAAAAGGGTGCAAAATAATAAAATAGATGCAACTCTTTGATGAAAATGATGGGTATTGGTTATTGGTGTCTAATGTCAAGGGCTGCTTTGGTGGCGTCTGTGGCCCCGGAGGGCGTTGGATTGCCAGGAATATAGGAATGGTTGAACCGCAAGACCTACTTGGAACAGCGTGTATATTTCACCGTTAGGATCCAATAGAAGCAAGTGGTTCGTTTGTGTTTGGTTGAGCGTAATACACTTAAGTGTATTCCTCGGCTCAACCTCAGGACCTTGGAAGAGGCCTGATAAGCAAATTTTTCACGTGGTTTGCCGGATTTCACTTGTTAGACAAATATTCATGACTAGCGGCAACCAAGATGGTGGCTCGGTCACTGAGGATTGTTGTATTTCCATTCTAGCCACCTTTATTTCTTGAACACAGGCTGCTGCTCCATTGTCTGTGAGATGAAGTTACGGAGGGCTGACCACCGAGTGGCTATCGGGTTCGACTCGGTGCTCTTCTCCCCATTGTTGGCAGCCGGGGCTGATGTGATGTTGGACATCTCGGTCAGGTTCTTGTTGAAGCGGTCTCGCTCCAATCTTTCAAGTTTTTCTCGACGCTTCAGGGCGCCGGGCTTGTGTTTCAGAGTCTTCTGCCTGATCACGTTCACTTGACTAGCGGCATCGTTGGATTCTTCAGCCTCAGGCAAGGCATCGGCCAAAGATTCGAGGTTGGTGACAAGTTTTTTTGATGCTCGTCGGCGCTTAGGAGTCTTTTGAGAATTTTTCTCAATCTTAGACACAAGGGCAGCATGCTTGATCTGACGTTTATCCCTTTTGCTTGTGCGAAATTCGTCACCAAAGACACTGGGTTTGACTATCGCGCCTCTGCCCGAGGCAGTTTTTGTTGATTTGCGAATGGGGGCCTGCGAAGAGAGAACGATAATTAACCGGCTGAAAGTGGAACAAGATAGGAATGTAGTTTACCATGTTGACATGTGAGATCTACAGCGGGGAGCAAAGAGACGAAATTGCGACGGGAAAAAAAGACTCCAATTGCTCACCGCCTATATCCACTATCCCCACCCTTTTTTCCCAGGAACTCAACGCTGTTTGGCTAATCATGAGAAGTCAAGTCAATAAAATATTATTGTGTCGGCAAAAAAAAATAAAAAAACATCCAAAAAAGCCCCGTGACGTTATCAAATTCTCCTTTAAATCGCCTCTCCGAGTTTCGACGCCTTTCCAGTGACATCAGTTGTGATCAGAAGGCAATCCGGTAAAAGCTGAAACTCATTGGGCTCCCAACACGATAATTTGTATGGATATACGTCTCAACCTACGTCGGATTTGCGTTCCTCACACCTCTACCACTGTATTTCTACCTCGGCCATCCACTTGGTCACACCGGTTCCAGACCCCGTTCATAATTCCACATTTGCCCCCAACTTCTTCATCTTTTAAACCCACCTTCTCCGGACCTCCTTCCCGCAGATCAATTTCTTCGTCTACACGCATCATGGGTTCTCTCGCTCCTTATCAGCGCAAGCACAAGATCACGGTGGTGGGCTCCGGTAACTGGTAAGAGAGTTCTTAAAGGACTGTGAGTTTGTACTAATTGTGGTTCTCAATAGGGGCTGCGCCATCGCTAAGATCGTTGCCGAAAATGCGGCCAGCAACCCCGATCTCTTCGAGGAGAAGGTAGAGATGTGGGTATTCGAGGAGAACGTCGAGATTCCGCAGACTTCTAAGCACTACAATGCCTCAAACGCCGGCCCCCAGAAATTGACTGAGGTAATTAACAAGGTCCACGAGAACGTTAAGTACCTCTCAGGAATCCAGTTGCCAGTCAACCTGCACGCCAACCCGTCCCTCGAGGATGCAGTGAAGGAAAGCACTATTCTCATATTCAACCTGCCCCATCAATTCATCATCAAGACCTGCGAACAAATCAAGGGCAAGATCCTCCCCTACGCCCGTGGCATCTCTTGCATTAAGGGCGTGGATGTCAACTCAACAGGTATCCACCTCTTCTCCGAGACCATTGGCAGAATCCTTGGTATCTATTGTGGTGCCCTGTCTGGTGCAAACATCGCCAATGAGGTCGCCCAAGAGAAGTGGTCCGAGACTAGCGTCGCCTACGATCCCCCACACATGGATTCCCAGGTGCCTACTCCCCAACGGTCGCCTTCTTCCTCTCCAACCAACTTGGTGGAGTTCCAGCACAAGGACACCACGGGCCAAATCTCGGAGGTCAAGTTGCAGGCCCTGCCGTCAGCCTACCCTCCTGTCGACCACTCCGTGCTAAAGTCCCTCTTCCACCGCCATTACTTCCACGTGCGTGTTGTCAACGATGTTGCCGGTGTTTCTATCAGCGGCGCTCTTAAGAACATTGTTGCTCTGGCTGCTGGCTGGGTTGTCGGCATGGGATGGGGTGATAATGCCAAGGCTGCCATCATGCGCGTTGGCTTGATGGAGATGGTCAAGTTTGGAGACACCTTCTTCAGCGCAACGATTGACAACCGCACCTTCACCGATGAGAGTGCCGGCGTGGCAGACTTGATCACCAGCTCCAGCGGCGGTCGTAACTTCCGCTGTGCCATGTACAGCGTTCAGCGCAACCTGCCTATCGAAGAGATTGAGAGAACTGAGCTCAACGGCCAGAAATTGCAGGGTACATCCACTGCTGCGGAGGTCAACAGCTTCCTGAAGACCCAGGGCATGGAGGACGAGTTCCCTCTGTTCACTGCTGTTTTCCGTAAGATTTTGCCCCATTTCCCCCTTGTCTACCATATGACCCCTCGATCGAAGCTAACGTCGTACAGGTGTTTTGGAGGGAACCATGAACGTCCAGGATATTCCTTCTTATATTGAGCGGTAAAAAGTCCCTTCTAGTGTTGATTCCTTCTAGTTTGTGTTACTTATCAAAACATTTGGCTCCCCTATAGCCCCCCTCAGGCCCGGACCCCGACTGATGCATCAGAAAATTCCAATGGTGCCGATAATGGCGCTCGATTCAGTGCTGCACGATTATAATTAGGGCTGAGGATTGGGCATTCGACATTCCGTGTATAGACTTTCATGACCTGTATTTATGAACTGCATGCGGACTATATTCTAGACATTTGATTTACTCTAAGACTGTTCGATTCTCCTGGATGTACACCGACGTACACCGACGTAGGTGTGTTGATGTTTTGACGGCTAAAAATACCAAGTAAAATGCATGATGTCATTCCCCGCGTGGTCTGGGCTTTCTCCAGGAACATATGAGGGGAATACTGGGTCCTCTGCCCGACTTTTCCTTCCTTGCTTTTCAATTCATTTTTTTTTCCCTCCTTAAATATCCTCTCAAGTCTCACCTCTCTACTCTCTATCCTCTTCGCTATCGTGAAAGGAGGGTGCATCGTGCCATATTACCCTGTACTCAGACAATCCTTTTGGGTTAGATCCGAAATTCATCCAATCGTTACCCGTCGCAATGGCCTCTCCACGTCAGGTCTATTTACTACCATTGAAGGATGATGGTTCTCCTGACGTACCCGGTGGGTACATCTACCTGGCCCCTCCGCCAAAATCTGGATACGTGCTTCGGTTCATTATCGAGGGGACGAGCTCCATTTGTCGACAAGGCAGTCTCTGGGTGAATATCCCTGAAGAGGGGAAGCCCTTCGAACGTTACTCATTTCGGGAGTTCAGGTAGGTCTTCCCAGTTATTTCTTGGATGTTGTGTAAATTGGGGGCGGTCGCTAAACAGAAGTAGACTGCAACCCAACTTCAACGAGAATATTCAGATCGATATTCCCGTGACATCAGCGGGAGCGTTTGCTTTCTACACAACTTATTCTCCTCTACCAGAATTCTCAGTCGAGGAGGTGCCTGCCCCGAAGCCGACTCAGACACCTATTCACTACATCGATGTGTCGCCCAGACTTACCCTTCAGGGGAGAGAGTTGCCGCTCAACGCACTCTCTATTTTCTCAGTTATCTCAAAGTTCATGGGTGCATATCCTACAGACTGGGACAGACACCTTCGCGGAATTGGTCAGCGGAACTACAATATGGTTCATTTTACACCCCTCATGCAGCGCGGCGCGTCCAACTCGCCCTATAGTATTTTTGATCAGTTGGCATTCGACGGCGCCTTCTTCCCTAATGGAGAAGATGATGTTGCAAAAATGGTTGCGAAAATGGAGAAAGATTATGGTCTTCTCACATTGACAGATGTGGTCTGGAACCACACAGCTCATAATAGCAAGTGGCTGGAAGAGCATCCCGAGTCTGGATATAGCGTGAAGACCGCACCATGGCTGGAGGCAGCCCTCGAGCTGGACTCGGCGCTTTTGGAATTCGGCGATAGCCTCCAGGACGTTGGTCTTCCAACAGAGTTTAAGACGGAGGAAGATCTGGTGACAGTCATGAATGCGGCGCGCAAGCAAGCCATTGATGGAAGTCGTTTATGGGAATTTTATGTTCTTGACGTAAAGAGTGATGTTAAAAAGATTTTGGATGAATGGACCAACGCAAATATTGATCCTGCGCTCGTCGAACGGGACGAGATGCAGCAGTTCAAAAACTGGTCGCTCACGCAACAAGCCAACGTGCTTCGCGAGCTTGGGATTCCATCCGTCAAGCAGGTTCTCGGACGGTTTGGTCGTGCTGTCGACCCAAAGTTTGGAGCAGTTGCTTTAAATATACTTTTTGGGGATTACGATGAGGCACACACCAACCTCGCCGAGGTTGAAGCCTCCTTGTCCCAGCTCCTTGATGAGGCCAACTTGCCATTCTACAAGGAGTATGATGCAGACGTTGATGTTATTATGGACCAACTGTTCAATCGCATCAAGTATCTGAGAATTGAGGATCATGGCCCTAAGATGGGTCCTGTCACCAAGGAAAACCCATTGATTGAGACTTACTTTACCCGCCTTCCTCTCAATGATGTCACGAAGAAGCACGATCCCAAAGCCCTGGCTTTGGTCAATAATGGTTGGATTTGGAATGCCGATGCCATGAAAGATAATGCCGGTCCCGATTCCAGGGCTTACCTACGCCGCGAAGTTATCGTGTGGGGTGATTGTGTAAAGCTTCGATATGGATCCTCTCCTGAAGATAGTCCTTTCCTCTGGGACTTTATGACGCAGTATACCCGGCTTATGGCCAAGTACTTCAATGGTTTCCGAATCGACAATTGTCATTCGACGCCATTAGTGGTTGCAGAATATTTGCTAGATGAAGCTCGCAAAGTCCGGCCGAACTTGACTGTGTTTGCAGAACTCTTCACAGGCTCGGAGGAGGCCGACTATGTCTTCGTCAAACGTTTGGGCATCAATGCTCTGATTCGCGAGGCTATGCAAGCTTGGAGCACAGAAGAGCTGAGTCGCCTCGTTCATCGCCATGGCGGACAGCCGATCGGTAGCTTCGAGATGGATTTACCTTCCGCAGGCAGTAGTCATGCGATCGCATCAGCTAGGTCTAGCAAGACCGACGACAAGATCGCCCATATTCGGCCATGTCCAGTGCCGGCCTTGTTTATGGACTGTACCCATGACAATGAGGTCCCTTCTCAGAAGCGCGACGCCAGGGACACTCTTCCCAATGCTGCACTCGTGGCAATGTGTGCCTCCGCGACTGGAAGTGTGATGGGCTACGACGAGGTGTATCCCAAACTCATCGATCTCGTCCACGAGACTCGACAGTACACCTCTCAGTCCTCTGATTCCGAGAGTCTGGCCGTTGGATCTGGGGAGGGTGGGATTGGTGGTGTCAAGAAGCTTCTGAATGAACTCCACACTATGATGGGAGTTGAAGGCTATGACGAAACTCACATCCATCATGACGGTGAGTTCATCACTGTCCACAGAGTCCACCCCAAGACCAGAAAAGGCATTTTCTTGGTCGCTCATACCGCATTTCCCGGTAATGAGAGTGGCGCGATTCTCGCCCCCACTCATATTGCTGGTACCAGTGCCAAGCATATCGGATCGTGGCAGCTTGAGGTTGATGCCAACGATGAAACGAAGGCGAAGGTCCTGGCCGATGACAAGTACTTGAAGGGTCTTCCCAGCCATACCCGTGACATCGAAGGCACTAAGATTGAGCAAAACGACAAAGATGTCAAAATCTCAGTACTGGACTCCCTTGTTCCTGGGTCTATTGCTCTTTTCGAGACATGGATTCCTGGCGCAGATCATGCCGATGGATTTGAAAACAACCTCGCCAATGGCGCAGACGATGCGTTCTCTGAGCTCAGTTTGGTTGATCTGAACTTTGTGCTGTACCGGTGCGAAGCTGAAGAGAGAGACTCTAGTGGTGGTCAAGATGGCATTTACTCCATTCCAAAGTATGATCCTATGGTCTATGCTGGTCTTCAGGGCTGGTGGAGTGTTCTCGAGGATATTATCAAGTATAATCAACTTGGCCACGCACTCTGCGATCACTTGCGAGAGGGCCAGTGGGCTGCAGATTACATCATTGGTCGTATGGAGAAGGCAGCTTCCAAGGAAGGATATGTTGACTTGAAAAAGCCTGCCGCATGGCTTCGCGAAAAGTTTGACACTGTCCGCAACTTGCCCAACTTCCTTTTCCCAAGGTATTTTGCAATCATTCTGCAGGTTTCATACAACGCTGCGTGGAAGAGAGGTATTCATCTCCTTGGAGACAATGTGCGGCACGGTCAGGAATTCATCCATCAATTGGCTATGGTCAGCGTTCAACAAACTGGCTATGTGAAATCTGCATCCTTGTGGCCCACCAAGATGGTCCCCAGTCTTGCAGCCGGACTGCCTCATTTTGCAGTTGACTGGACCAGATGCTGGGGAAGAGATATTTTCATCTCTCTCCGTGGCTTATTCCTTTGTACTCAACGTTTTGACGATGCTAAGGAGCATATTATCGCTTTTGCAAGTGTGCTCAAGCATGGCATGATTCCCAATCTGCTGAGCAGCGGAAAATTGCCAAGATACAATTCCCGGGACTCTGTCTGGTTCTTCCTGCAGTCTATCCAGGACTTCGTTGAAATGGCACCCAATGGCATTGATATCTTGCAAGAGAAGATCCCAAGACGATTCTTGCCTTATGACGATACTTGGTTCCCCTTCGATGATTCTCGGGCATACTCTCAGTTTCCGACTCTTCTTGAATGCGTTCAGGAAGTGTTCCAAAGACACGCTTCTGGCATGTCTTTCAGAGAATACAACGCTGGCCCCGATCTTGATTGTCAGATGAAGTCCGAAGGCTTCCAGATCGACATTAAGGTTGACTGGGAAACAGGTCTGATTTTCGGTGGCAACCAGGATAACTGTGGTACTTGGCAAGATAAGATGGGAGAAAGCGCTAAGGCTGGAAACAAGGGTTTCCCTGGAACGCCTCGTGATGGTGCCGCTATTGAGATTACCGGTCTCGCCTACAGCGCTCTGGTGTGGGTGGCACGTCTCCACGAATCGAAGGCGTATCCCCATGAGGGCGTGGATATCGGCGATGGCAAGAAGATTACTTTTGCCGAATGGGCCAGCAAAATCAAGGGCAACTTCGAGCGATGCTACTTCGTTCCCCTCGACCCCAGTGAAGATAGTCAGTACGACGTGGACGCGAAAATCGTTAACCGCCGAGGAATCTATAAAGATTTGTACAAATCTGGCAAGCCCTACGAAGACTACCAGCTCCGTGCCAACTTCCCCATCGCAATGTCAGTTGCTCCGGAGCTATTCACACCTTCGAAGGCTCTCGTCGCTCTGTCGATTGCAGACTCCGCAATCGTGGGTCCTGTGGGCATGGCGACACTGGACCCATCCGATCTCAACTACCGTCCATACTACATCAACTCTGATGACTCTGATGACTTTGCTACTGCGAAGGGTCGCAATTACCATCAGGGTCCAGAGTGGGTTTGGCAACGCGGTTATTTCCTCCGTGCCCTATTGCATTTCGATCTCCTGCGCCGAAAGACACCCGAAGAACGGACTGAATGCTTCCAGCAAGTCACCCGACGACTTGATGGTTGTAAGAAGGCATTACGGGAGAGTCCTTGGAAGGGTTTAACCGAATTATCAAACAAGGCTGGGGAACATTGTAATGATTCGGTGAGTTGCTGTCGTTTTGATATATTTGTCACTTTGTACACGATACTAACAGAAAATATAGTCACCCACCCAATCCTGGTCCGCCGGATGCCTACTTGACCTCTACTATGACGCAGCAAAGCATTCTTAGATTTGATTTTAGCTTTTGGAAGCACAATTGATTGGACATTTGAACACATCGCATATTAGATATATCATCATGAGCATTGAGAGATTTTTTGCAGTGTTTTAACTGGATTCATGGTTTCACAGCGTCATATTTATTGTAATTCAAACTACATGATCTACATAAGGCATTTCAAAGTTGAGTCAATATATGTATAGATGTATTTACAATGCTGTCATTGCTACTCCGTACATACTATTACTATGTACATAGGTCACGCAATTGAATACCCGGGATTATGCACATAAACGATGACTCATCCATATGCAGCCGGTCCCGGAAGCCCTGGAGCCATCATTGAGCGTTTGATGAAAAGTAGAAAAACAAAGGGGGGAACCTCACCGATTGTTCACAATCTCTTCTCGAAAACTAAATCGTAGGATTCGAACAATAATCGCTGCACAAACAGCAATCAAATCGTCTTCAATATTTGACCATCCCATCTCCTTGACGTCAGTCATTTCGGTGATCAACGGAGTCCTGCCGCATGCCCTTGACGAACCACTAGCTCCGACAGCCCCTCGCTCGTCGAAGCCATCACGGAAACCCGGAGTGCGGCAACCCCTTATAAAACAGCGTCATGTCTCTTACGGCATCAGCGACCTCCGCTGTGTTGACCATGCTTGCCGACAGCCCCGATGGCGATGGCGGAAGCAAGAGACGGTGGGAAGATCAGTTGAGAGAACAGCGCGATTTGTACACACAATTTGTGATTAGCTCCGCGCTGGGTCTCAGCGCATTTTTGACATTCTGTGTATGTGTCTCCGTCGCTATTGTGGGTTTTGCTCATCGCTGACTGCTTTACTTCTAGATCTTGCGACCAAAATGGACCGAGTTGTATGCCGCGCGACGACGGCAAAGAAATGCTGCTTCGCGGCTACCTGAACTTCCGAATACCCTTTTCGGTTGGATACCCGTTCTCCATCAGATTACAGAAGAGGAAGTGCTGCAGTCTGCGGGCCTGGACGCATATGTGGTATGTTCATGTTCAAATGCTTTGGCTTCTCTACTAGAGAAAGAACCATTGCTAATTTAAGTGTCTGGGCAGTTCTTATCTTTCTTCAAATTTGCGATCCGATTCCTCTTGGCTGTCTTTATCTTCGCTGTTGCAATCATCCTCCCTATGCACTACAAATACACCGGTCAATATGGATTTCCTGGCTGGGATCACGTCCCCAGCAATGAGACCACGAATCCAATTGATGGGTTTGAAAAGGAAAAGCCGGTTACAGACCCTACTTATCTGTGGATTTATGTGTTGTTTGCATATGTGTTCAGTGGCTTGGCCATCTATATGCTTCTTGATGAGACAAAAGTAATCATCCGCACTCGGCAAACCTATCTCGGGAATCAGACCAGCACCACTGATCGCACCATTCGTTTGTCCGGGATCCCAGACGACTTGGGGACCGAAGATCAGATCAAGGATTTTATAGAAGGGCTGAGAGTGGGCAAAGTTGAGAGTATCACGGTGTGTCGGAAGTGGCGCGAGCTTGATGAATTGATTGACAAGAGGATGAAAGTCATCCGTGACCTTGAGAGAGCATGGACAAAACATTTGGGATATAAGCGGCCAAAGAGCGATGGAAATACCTTGCCTCTGACCAACCAACCGCCCACTGATACAGACGATGAACGGTCCGCGCTTCTATCTGAACATGAGAGCGAGCATGTCTCGGGCTATTCGAATGAAAGACCCAAAGTTCGCATCTGGTATGGTCCATTCAAGTTTCGTTTCCGGATGATCGATGCAATCGATTACTACGAGGAAAAACTCCGGAAAATTGATGAATATATCCAAAACGCCCGAGAGAAAGAATACGTTTCTACCGAAATTGCTTTCGTGACGATGGAGTCGATCGCCGCATCTCAAATGCTTGTTCAGGCCATCCTTGATCCACACCCAATGCAAATGTTCGCTCGACTTGCGCCGGCGCCAGCAGATGTTATTTGGAAAAATACTTATTTGTCTCGTACTCGACGAATGGTTCAGTCATGGTCCATCACCATCGCCATTGGATTCCTCACCGTGTTTTGGTCTGTGCTCTTGGTTCCTATTGCCTCATTGCTGGAGCTCGAGACCCTTCATAAAATTGTCCCCCAGCTGGCAGAATTCCTCCAGGAGCATCCAATCATCAAATCGTTGGTTCAAACGGGTTTGCCTACTCTCGCATTCTCGCTTTTGACGGTAGCTGTGCCTTATCTGTATGAGTGTAAGTTTTCCATTCAACATCTAGTTCCTCAAATCGCTGATCATCTTTGCAGGGCTCTCGAACAACCAAGGAATGGTGTCGCGTGGTGATGTTGAGCTGTCCATCATCTCCAAGAATTTCTTCTTCTCATTCTTCAATTTGTTCCTTCTATTCACTGTGTTTGGAACAGCAAGTGGTTTCTATGGGTTCTGGGAAAATCTTCGGGATGCATTCAAAGATTCTACAACGATTGCCTTCGCACTGGCTAAGTCCCTCGAAGGCCTGGCCCCATTCTACATCAACCTGTTGATTCTTCAGGGTTTGGGCCTTTTCCCCTTCCGGCTCCTCGAATTCGGAAGTGTCGCACTATACCCCTTCCACTTCCTATCGGCCCGCACACCACGGGAATATGCGGAGCTGTCAACTCCTCCCAAGTTCAGCTACGGTTTCTCCATCCCGCAAACCATCTTGATATTGGTTATCTGTGTGGTTTACAGTGTGTTCCCGAGCTCGTGGCTGATCTGCCTATTCGGTCTGATCTACTTCACAGTCGGCAAATTTATCTACAAATACCAACTGCTGTATGCCATGGATCACCAGCAACATTCCACTGGCCGCGCATGGCCGATGATTTGCAACCGCGTATTCGTGGGGCTAATGGTTCACCAGCTAGCCATGATCGGCGTTCTAGCCCTGCGCCGAGCCATCACCCGGTCGCTACTCCTGGTGCCACTTCTAGGCTTCACCGTATGGTTTTCATACTGGTTTGGGCGTACATATGAACCGTTGATGAAATTTATTGCCCTCAAAAGTATCAATCGAGACCAGCCGGGTGGTGGCGACATCTCCCCGTCGCCTTCATCGACCCTCTCACCGCCATCGGGCCTGGATCGCGATAGCCTTCCGATACGGATTGGCGGCCACGATCTCGAATTGCGGCTAAAGAAGTACGTCAACCCGAGTTTGATTGTCCCGCTGCATGCTGCCTGGCTTCCCGGTCGCAGCCACACTCAACGCAATGGAAATGGCGCGTCCGCCTTCGAGGCTCACCAAACACCGAACGTTTAATCTTGCAGATTGTACGGATTTCAGGTTCGCCTATCTACCCCTTGTGCCGTTTGTTAATACACTCTTTTTTTTTCTGTTTATGTCTTTGACCCATCATGTTTTATGACCTTGATACCTCGTTCGCATCTCATTATCTTGTTCTGATATGTTTTCATGGTTATGATATCCTGGCGGCGTGACATGTTTACTTTCTTTTTATCGGGCTCGTCTCGCCTGTCCCTCGCCATTCCCCTCCCGCACAGTAGTTGGATTTTGTCATTTGATTTTTTCATCTATCCATGTATTTCGGTGTTTATGTCAAAGTCGAATATAGAGTTTGTACAATACTGATGATCTCTGAATTTCGTCGCTTTCTAATAATGTGATCTATCTACCAGTCAGGCGTGAGTAGCTGCCTTTCGGGCACACAATAGGCTCCAACGGAGTATCTTGCATCTAGGATTCCTCGGTAAAGATATCGAGTTCACTTAGGTTCACTCTCTTCTCACATTCCTCGCTTCCAAAATAAGCCCGCGGTAAACGTGGTAGTAGCAATACAGTCCAACCGAAGAAACAGCGGGCGAGAAAGTTAAACCCTCAAGTCTTCTTTCCTCCTTGGCAAATTCAAAAAAATCTAGATGTGTATGTAAATTAGTACATTTGTTCAAAGAGAGAGAAAAAAAAGGTGTGTTTCAAGGGTTAACTTCAAGAAGACAGCTTGAGACATCATTCTGCTAGGGGTCACATCCCAATTGTGATCCATAGACATGGATATATGAAAACAATACAGTATTCGAAGATTGAAATCACAAATCGATTCGATCTAACCTCCAGCGCGGACATACCTCGAACATCTACGGAATCACCGGCTTCTGGAATCCCTAGGGTCCACATGGTCGGGGGCACATTCCTGAACAGTGGGGGATGGCACAGTTGTCTCTGTTGCGGTGAGGAGATGAGACAGTGAGAAAAGAGCAGAGACAAAACAAAGCATCCTTGGGCGTTAAGGAATGTGGGAAATGCTGAACTAAATACTAATTGTACAAGGATCTTGGTGAGTATCTTATTGTTATGAGATTCATCACACGATTAAAGACATATATGCATGTAAGCGGTGAGGTTCGACAAAGATGCCAAACCATGCGCTGCATCCGGGGCGCATTCCTTCTCTTTTCCCGAGATCCTCTGGAATGTCAGTGTTGCATATTGATACTGAAAGATCTTGGTTCGGTTCAAACAGGGGCTCTTGACCTATATTGTAACGGCCTGACTCTAGGGCTCTGCTACGGTGCCTTGGCAAGTGGATTATTTTGTAGATTGAGAATTGAACCATGGGATGTAAGTAGAATAATTCTCATGAAGTTAGGCTTGGTAGTTCTGGTAGTGTTAGTAGTATGTGTATTCACTCCAAACTCCTAAACTACCCTAAATCACCCTAAATCACCCGTTGCCTCCCAGATGTCCATTCCGTAATGGAATGGCAGTAGCTGCATTTACTGCAATGTATCTGTGTAGTAGTATTAGCCACCTAAATAGGCATATTCTTCGCTTGTACATCTCTTGACGTGCTCCACTTATCGGATTTCCGCGTGGTACATCTACGGTGCCATAGAGACCTACTTTGTAAGTCTCGACGTCAGAGCCGTACATTCCAGGGTTGTAAGGGTTATAATTGAATTTTAACTAGATGGTAGACTTAGTTTAATAGTTAACTAGGTTCTCGCCTCTCGAAGTTGGTGAAATGCAGTATTTAATTAAACAAGTCAGCCCTTACCTCACCCTCGAATCTAACGGGTTTCATTTTATCGTATCGGATTCCTCTTGCGGCACCGCTTTCAGATGGGAGGCTGATACAACCTTGCACTTAGCATATACTTCCTAGTGAGTGAACATTCTTTTCAAATTAAATTTACTAGCAGTTTGGGCTAGAGAGATTGCAGATCAGTGGACTTACTACTAGTGTTCTAGACAATTTATCCACGGGTGGACTCTTAGTGCTGTATAAACTTGATTGTGTGAAGATATATTTTCCCTTGGGCCTTTGTTTCGTTCAATCGCCATCTTAGATATTGCTCTTTGGTATATTGTCAACCGCCGAATGCACTTCTATTCTGGACGCCTATCAATTGAAGGATCGTCAAATTCACATTGATTCAATTCCAACATCTGCTTTCCAAAAAAATGTTCTGGAATTGAAGAGGCCGAGATCCAGTGGTCTCTTTGCTGGAAGAGTGTATCGACATGCCGGCGCTGCGGTCTTCGAGTCAAGACTATGCCTGTCATATGTCCACGAGTGCTTCCACCAAGCACACCAAACGAAGCTCGACGAGGCTAATGCCCTCCATTTTGAACAAGTCTGTGGCAGGATACATGTCAAAGGCTCAACCTCTGTCAAAATACAATCTGGCGACCAGCTCGTCCTCTCCTGCTGCAAATATTGTACCGGCAGAGATCCTACTGGAGATTTTCTCCATGCTGACACCACGGGACTTCGACAATGCCCGGCGGACATGCTCACAGTGGATGCGGACTAGCCTGAACCACAAGCTTCTTGAGAATATGCTAAAAAGGGCAGGGTGGTGGGATGCATGGCTGCAAGATCGTCAAACACCACGCATCTCCCGGCTAGATGAAAGCGAGGCCTGGAGGATGAGCCGTCGCTTTGCAACAGAATGTCTCCTTTCGGGGCGAAGGATGAATGTCGGGAAACCGGGCTTTTCCACCACCACTGTGGTAGACTTTTCAAGTCTGTCTGACTCTGCAAGTAGGAAATCCCGCGGTACTCGTCTTCGGCCGGTTTTGGCCGAAGGAAAAGGGTCAGGGGTGTCAACTTTCAGTATTAGCAGTTGCAGCAACTATCTGCTGGTGACATCAGGCTGCATAATCTTTATTTATTCACTTTTGGGTCGGAGGTCTAGGCCAACATCTGCAAAAGACTTCGGCGATGCTGACTTGGCGCTTGTCTCACGCATCTCATGTCCGTTCGATATTATATCGGCCGCCATCGACACCAGCAAGCCCCAATTCACCATCGCTGCATTGCTTTGCAACCGTGTTGGTATGATCTGCAATTTGGATATGGCTTGCGCCAAAGACTCAGCTACCAAGGGATCTCATTCCAATAGGATAATGGCCACCTCATCCCGCCACTTCTTCTACAACGTCTGCACAGCAGACAACCCACCCCGGACAGTTGCTCTCTGTCCCGGCCAGCCGGTCATTGCCTTCGGCTGCGCTGCAGGCATGGAGATTCACAGCGTGAACGAAACAAAGCGCAATGAGCAACGCAGATACTTCACTCTCCCCCAGCCGTCAGAAACCCTTCATTTCCTCCCAAGTAGCCCAGAAACGCCCAGCGAGCTACGTCTCATTTCCTCACTATCCGGACCGGGCTTCCACGAATGCAAATGCCCACCTTCGCCCTCCCCTTCATCTTTATCCTCAGAATCATCACCAAAAATCGAATCAAAAACCAGCCAATTCCATTTCCTTGCAGATATCCAGTCCTTCAATCGCCGCCGCATTCCCCACGCCCCATCCCGCAGTTTCGTCCGTGCAACACACTGCCACCACTATCGTGCCGTCCCCATTAACGACGGTTTCCACATCATGTTCATCGAACCACGCACAAGCCTATTATGCATCGGCACCGATGCTCCAATTGGTGGGCCAACAAGCCTAGCTCGCGCATTCGTCTGCATTCCGCCGCCTTTCTCAAACACTCACCGACAGATCAAGACACCACCCCCATCCCCATCTCTCTCAAACAAAACTCCGACTCCAACAGACATCCCAGTCCCAACAACCTTCACCGCAGGCTCCGACCTCCGCTGGGGTCTCCGTGTCGTTGCAGCATATGGCGACCGCCTCGTGCTGTACTCTATTCCTTTAGACGTATTCAACGTGATCCGTAAGGAGCGTAAACGTCAAGGTGACGGGGTAATGGGCGATGGCGATCTCGCGCTCGATTGGTACGTTGACTCAGAGAGGTCCCGCAAACGATGTGAGAGTCTGGTGCAGAACCAGAATGGTGAGTGGGAGTTCCTTTTATCTGTCTCGTATCAACCTACGGCTATGATGTGGCCGTTTAAGATATATGGCAAGGAGATTGGGTCTGTCAAGGGGACTGTGGAGCTTGCTTTGCAGTCTTCTGAGGGTGGGGTTAGGGTTTGGGCCTTTGGGGAAGATGGTAAAGGCACGGTGTTGGATGTTGATACTGGTAATGCTCCCACTCGGTCTCTTGGTGTTGGTTCTGATGGGGGATTGGAGGATCTTGGTATCGTTCAAAGGGCTGGTTTGGGTTCGAGGAAACGGAAGTTTGAGGAGATGAGGACTGGGTTTGTGGGTCGATATGGTGCTGGTCGCTATTCGGCTGGAGTAGATGGGATCAAGCCTTGTGCTGCTGGTGTTCATGGTATACATCAAGATCCGTCTATTCGGCGTTCATCTTTTGCAGCTTGTATTATAGACTTTAAGATTCCTTTGTATTAATATAATATGGTGAGAACATAGATGTGCTACAGTTGTCTAGAACCTCCCCCTTTGGGCTGACTTTAGCCTCCTTCCTCTTTCGTCTCTTCTCTCTTCTCTCTTCTCTCTTCTTCTTGCCTCTTCTTTCACCTTTTCATTTTATCTCTCTTTTCTATTCAGTTTGGTCTTTTTTTATTGCTTTTCATTTATCCATTCCTTCTATCTTCTCACCTTTTACACTCATTTCATCTTCCACAGTCCTTCTTGGGAGACTTCTGTGACGAATTCGACCTGCTTTGCCATAGTAAGTTGACCTCCTCAGATTGGATTCTCAATGAAGTATCCTGACCACTTTCATCTAGCGTACTCGTCCAAAATCGATATCTACAATGACTTCAACTCCCCTCGCTAATTTCCCTCTCGATTGCTGGATACAGACACTCGAGTATCTGCCAACACGGGATTTGGATAATCTGTCAAGGGTTTCTCGTGACACTCGAGCCTCAACTGAGGCTTTTCTGTATCGGTCAATTCACTGGGATTGGAAGAATCCACCGATTCACAAAATCATGTTACTCCTCCGGACTATCTCAGAGCGGCCAGAGTTGGCTTATTACGTCTGGCATGTCAGTCTTGTGTGGTGGGATGTGGAACAGTCCTCAAAGGAAACGGGGGTTTTCATCCCCAAAGGAAATATCGACTGGACCAAGATAACACTACAGTGTAGGCCTGCTTTGAGATGGGCCCGGAAGGTTGTTCGAGACGCGAAATTCCCGGAAAAGCTCCATGCCAAATTACTCGCACGACTGTTTCATGGAGACGCCTACTTCTACGCCACACTGCTGGTCTCGCAGCTTCATAACCTTCGCAGCCTTCGACTAGACTTTTCATTCGTGCTTGAAGGGGGCTTTCCTGGGGAAATGCTGCATCATTCTCTCTTCGGCAACGCACCCCCTGGCGTATTGACTCGATTCTCAAGACTAGAAATGGTCGACTATGGGAGCAATTCACCTCTCACAGAACTCAACTACCGTAACAATAGCAATCTTCATGGATCCTATCAATTCATGCCTTGGTTCCACCTTCCTTCCTTGAAGATTCTCGAGATATGGCTCCATAACGTGGAGGGAATCTGTGTCTTCTCTAGGCAGATGCCGAAAACATCGTTGAATTTGTCAAACCTGCGCAGCCTTGTTATTGCCAAGTCATCTGTGTTGGCTGCGGATATCGCGAGACTACTGTCTCAAGTGCCATATCTGGAGTCCTTACATTTAGGCATGGGCTACCAATGCCGGGAAATAGCCGAGTTTTTCAAGGAGCCCGAGCGCCTCCTTCGTTCATTGGAAACTTCGAGTCAAACGATGAAACATCTTTCTCTCGGCCTGGAGCTTTTACCATGTTGTACAGAAACTTTCCGTCTGCGTGTGACGAACGGAACAGGTGGTAACCCATTTCACGGCATTTTGAACAAGTTTCCCAAGCTACAAACGGCATCTTTACCTCTCAATTTTCTCACTGGTTGGGAGACAACGGCTTATGAACTTCAAGATGTGCTGCCGCCAACTCTCGAAGCCCTTCATATACGGTCTGATCTCTGGCGAAACTCAGGCCTAATTGAATTCGAACTGGAAACACTCAAAGCACTCAAATTGTTTTTGAGACATAAAGAGAATGGCACCCATCCTTTGCTTAGAACTTTCTCCTACCCAAAACAGCATGAGTATGATGAAGATGAAATCCATGCTCTGGGCTTGGAGGCCAGTTTTGACTTCTTGGTTCAACGGGAAGCAATACATCTATTCTCCTTCAGGAGAGGGTACAAGGTGTTTTCCCGATATGATGACTGTGCACCTGGTTTCATGCTGAAGAGTGCGACCTGTGTAGACAATGTCGTTTACTGGCTCCCTTGGCCGTTCGTCAGGGTTGATGAGCTCCCAGCAAGCATGCCTCGAGAGTCTATATCGACATTTTCCAACCCACGTGACTCAACTGATGCGAATCTACCTGATTTGGAATCCATTGACTCCAACTGAACTAATGTACACTCAAGTGATGCATATCCAACTGATGGTCATGAAATTTCATTGTTTGTATAACCATGTTTTTCAAAATATCTCCAAAGCGATAGGATCCATCTCTTTCTATTTTCACTGTAGATCTTCCAGCCAAAATATACAAGCATTTTAGCCCAAGTCAGCTTCAACGAGGTAGACGTGGACCCTGATGACGGCATAGGGCTAATATTGGCCCCATATCTCCACTATAAATGTCGAAGCCCTATGAGAATGCATACAAGAATATAAGGATCGTCGCTGTAGCAAAATTGCCCTAAGTTGAAAGGTGTTGAGTTTCAAGGCCGAAGTAAAATCATTGAACTTTTGATCCATTTTGACACGCTTAAGAAATGCCCCGTTGTAATTTAACCCGAATATACCAACATAGCTTATTTCGTCTCCGATTTCTCGCGACGAGCACGAACACCTTGAGCCAGAGTCTCCAAAACTGACTCGGTATCCTCCCAGTTGATGCAAGCATCCGTGATACTGACACCGTAATTGAGGCCGGCCTTGCCCTCTGCGGGGACCTTCTGGTTGCCTAGCACAGGTCAGTATAAACAGCTTTGGATATATAGCAAAAACTTTCGAAAAACTCACCCTCATTGATGTTACTCTCAATCATAACACCCATAATAGCATCCTCGCCGGCAGCAAGCTGCTCAGCAACCACAGCAGCAACCTTGGGCTGGTTCTTGTGGTTCTTCTCGGAGTTACCGTGGCTACAGTCAACCATAAGACGGGGACGCATGCCCTTGGCAATAAGCTTAGACTTGGCATCCGCGATGCTAACGGCATCGTAGTTGGTGCCCTTTTTCCTCCGCGGAGGATAACAAAGCAATCAGGGTTACCAACAGTTCCGACAATGGAGACAACACCGGGCTTTGTGACGGACAGGAAGTGGTGGGGGTGCTTGACAGAGCCAATAGCATCAACAGCGACATCAAGGGAGCCATCGGTGCCGTTCTTGAATCCGACGGGGAAGGACAGACCGGAGGAAAGCTCACGGTGGACCTGGGACTCAGTGGTGCGTGCACCGACAGCACCGACGGACAAACAATCAGCCAGGAACTGGGGGGAGATTGTGTCGAGCATTTCGCTGGCGATGGGCATGCCCTTGTTGGTCAGGTCGACGAACAGCTGGCGCGATATGCGGAGACCCTTGTTGATCTTGAAGCTGTTGTCGATATCCGGGTCGTTGATCAGGCCCTTCCAGCCGACGGTTGTGCGTGGCTTCTCGAGGTACGAGCGCATCACGATCAGAAGGTCATCGACATACTTCTCCTTCATCTTCATTAGGCGATCGCAGTATTCGAGGGCCATTTCGGGGTCGTGGATGGAGCATGGTCCGATCACTACCATCAAACGCTGGCGCTGGGTATCTGTGCCATGGACAATCTCGACGGCTTCATTACGGCCCTCGAGTACGGTCTGTCGTGACTTCTCGGTCAATGCGATCTCATGTTGAAGGAGATTGGGAGGGGTGAGAGGGTTGTAGCCGAGAACTAAAGCTATTAGAGACCAATTACGTATTAAAAAATTGCCAGACTTACTGCGAGAATCTTCCAAATGATTGTGGTTGCCCACATTAGGGTTATCAATGAAGAACTGTGGAATTGGCGACGTCAGAGTGTGAAATTTAAAATCAATGGAGGGGGTTGACTCGCCGACATCGGGGGTAGAGGGGGAGAAGAGAAAAGATGAAAGGACAGGTTTAAGGGGAGCAATTGAGAGAAATCCAAGTGATTGTAGTGAACAGAAGAGTAACAATTTCTTAAAAATAAAAAAATAAAAAAAGAAACAGCTTGAATGAGTCAAAAGCTCAGAGTATAACAATTTCCACGTGATCCTCGGTGACCGGCGCTGGAATTCCAATCACGGCGATCCCATTTATAAAATGTGGACTAAAATCTATTTTGATATTATATACATTATTATATTATGATATTGGATATTGGTATAAGAATCCGGCCACTTGCATGCAATACCCTGTATTGCCACAGTCTCAAATAATATATGTAACCTGTGGTTTCGCCCCTCTAACCCCTTGGATTTCAGATTGGTCCTTGCTGCACCCGACGGTCAAGCTCCTGCAATCCAAGAACCAGATCTTGACATATATCCGCGTGCTGTTCCTTGACAGATTGCATTTGTTGCTGGTATAGCTGCATTCGTGCTTCTTGCGCCTGGAACAGGTCGTCAAGGATCCGAGTACACCCTTCTCGGTAGATCTCCAAGACTCGACTGATAGTGGCCTTTTCTGCCGCCAGCTGAGTAGACAAATGCTAAATCCCAGTTAGCAAAGCTCCATTTCCTTTCATACCAAGTTTTGACTAACCGAATTGGTTTGTTGAAGTAGGTGGTGGGCGTCCTTCTGCGCCACTTGCAAAGTGGATATCCATTCCATATTATCATGATCGCCCACCGTAGAGGATTGGTGCAATTTAGCAGCCGGCTGTGGTGACCCCGATATATCTGTTCGGAACGATTGGTCAAGGCATCCATCATTCTTTAAAGGAGCATCGCCTAATGGTCTCTCATCGATCGTTCGCTGTGAAGAACTTGGTCCATTTGTCGATGATTTTTCGGAATTTACCCCATCAGCGGGATCCTCCTGAGAAAATGATGGCTGATGCTGCTTATGCTGCGACCACGGGTAAGATCTGGCCAAGTTTTCCGTCTGGATCCCATATTCCAGGAACATGTCTCTCTGGTACTTGGTCCACATGAGCCCCTCATGTTTACTCTCGGTGGATATACTACGCGAGCTTCGATCATATTCACTCGGACTGGTGTCAGTGGCATTGGTTGTCTCTTCCTGCTTATTTTCACCATCTAGGTCAAGTTGAGGCGCAGCCATGCTCTTGGCTGACTGAGGCATGAGTCGAGGACTACCGTTGCTGTCGACAATGCTGGTCTTTGGGGCTGATTTCGGAGGCTGGGGAGACGGTGATTTCAGTTCCATTGGGGATTCATTGGTGAGAAGACGCTTTTGAGACTCTGGAGTATGGCCAAACCCACGCCGCTCAATCCTTTCTGCCGTGAGATCATCGAATTTTCCTACATTCGAAATATCCGAGCTATCCACCTGGCTTTCGCAGATGTTGGTGGCATGTGAAGAGGTGGTCGGTGCGGATCTCATGGGCTGCAAGGTTGCAAATCCGGGGATATGTTCCATTTCCATGTGGTAATCAAGGATCGAAGGGCCGCCATCCATCAAGCCTCTGCCGATTTCATATTCTGAAGAGCTTGCTGTAGTGGACAAACTATCAGGGTCCAGGGTCTTCCAGAAGGTTGCATCATCTGCTTGTTCTATCTGCTCTTCCTTGGGCAGAATTGTTTTGGCAATAAATGCTGGATTGACGGTCTTGGGCTCAATTTGGTTTTGGTGCATTTCAATTGGACTTGTTCTCTCCAGTGCGGTTTCAGTCTTTGAGGGTTCCAACACTGTGTCGGCCGGCATTTTTTCAGACTGCTTTTTGGGAGATTCCTCGGGTTGCACTGGGTCAGATGAGATGATGAGAGGTGCACTTTGATCATTGCCTGGTTCCCGCGAAGAAGGCCCTGCTCCGTGGAGCGCAAGCATCAGCTTGTTTCCAACACTCTCTGCTCGGCCACGATGTTTGAGACGACTCTTTTCATGAACCGCCTTGGTCTGGCTGTTTTGTCCCTTTGGAAGTGCCCTTGACTCCAAGATAGTGACCTTTGAAGTACTCGTACGAGACTGTGCTTTAAGATCGACATCGGAACTTGAGGGTACCTCGGGCATCACATGAGCAGCTTTGCCTTTATTTGTTTGCCCATTGGACTGTGCACGATGCTCTAGGATGCTGACTTTTGAGGTGCGGGATGGCCCTTTGCCACGATCTTCTAAATCTGAGGATGAATCTGTTGTCACTGATTTGCAGCTTCTTATGTCGACGATCGCAGGTCCCTCGCCGTCATTTCCATGCTTGTTGTGTCCATCTGTCGGTGGCGAAGGTTGATACGAAGCTTCGGGCTCACGTCCATTGCGCCTTGTGTCTTTGGTTTGCCCGTCCAGGGGACCAATATCAGAAGGCCCAATAGTACCCAAAAGGACGGCAGGAGGAAGAGTGCTTTCAGGAAGCGTTATCAATGGCAATTGCGGTCCTCCAGTGCTGCCCTCTTTGGTAGTAGTGCTCTTCCTCGTGTTCGATTTCCGGCGTTTGACCGAGGTTGTCTGTGGCTTTGATGGCATCGCTCGCTTGCCTCCCATATTTTTGCTTACTGTCTTCGGTCGACTCGGGTCTGTATGGGCAACAGAGGTTCCTCCATGGGTCCATTTGTTCTCCACTATCTCATTGGGTGTAGGACGAAGATCTTCATCCCAATCCACTTCTTGGGGATTGGATTTCGGCGGCCTTGGTCTTGTGAGCTTCAATCGAACAATTTTCGACTCGGAAGGCTGGGATGGAGAGGCTTTTGGCTTTTGGTAACCTGGGCCTGTGAGGCCGTATCCCGAAGTCGACTGGTCTTTGACAGTCGCCTTTCTCGCTGTGTCTGGATTAATTGGTGCAGGTGAGCCCCGAACTAGCTTCATGGTTGCTATCATCATACACTTGAAATCAGAACATGAAGATGGGATGTAAAAGAAAGTGTGCTCTCCAGAGCTGCCTTGAGAAGGGTGCTGAACTAAACTCAGTTCCAGCATACGGCATGGATCACATGATACCTCAACTATAACGTCAAATGTCCTAATATTATATATATACAACTACTCCGTACATATGTAGGTAACGAATAGAGATCGTGGATGACCGAGGTTTGATTTGCAAACATGATCAAGATAACCAGGTCTTGTTTTAGTTGATTTATGTTAATCCTCCTATGGTTTGGTGGCTGAGGGTAAGTACATTCTTTACTTATATATATGTAGTTATTGAAAAAATCTATATCATTGTAGTCTACGGAGTACTTGCCCTTGAATAGATCTAAAAACGCGAGATTGATAATCTAGATCTTAGGGGAAAGTGTTCTATTTTTATCCCAAGTTGCGTGCTCGTCACATATTTGAGATCATATGAAAAGCACCTGTCTCCCCATACTATCCTCCCCACAGTCCTCAGGTCAGTTCTAGAGATCTATAACTCAACTACCATCCTTAAATTCTCTCCCACTAACCCTCAGAATGAATCTTCAATCCTCAATATCCGATCGGTCCGTGCAAACTCCGCGATCCGTCCAGTAACCCCGGGCCGTTCTCCGCGATTAATAATCGCCAATCTGGTCCACAGGTTTGCTGACTATGCATCAATTCGTGTGGCTGAGAAGCTTTTTAAGTACACAATCACCCAGGTAACTGACAGATCTCACGTTCATACGCCCAATATTGCGCTATAGATCTGTATTATGGCACAGCATGCGCCACAAACTAGCGACGAGGCGCCAGCTTCTCGATGCCAGTTCAATGCAACCCTACCTCTAGACAAGCTTCGAGGCCTTATCCCCGTTTTCCTTGCTAAGCCTGCGAATGTCAAACTCGATATCGACCCTATTCCTAGAACGAATGTTGAACGCCGTCGAGCCTCACGTGTCGCCGTTTCCCTTGATCAAGATGAGGCTCTTCCCGAGAAGATTTCTACACAGCAGGAACACGGGATTAGTGTATCAGAATCAGTCGCCAGAGATGAGACAGTCCTCTACCTCGCGTACGGGTCAAACTTAGCATCCAAGACATTTCGCGGAATGCGGGGCATCAAACCGCTCTCGCAGATCTCTGTGCTTGTCCCCGAACTTCGTCTCACCTTCGATCTTCCGGGAGTACCATACCTAGAGCCGTGTTTCGCAGGCACACAATACAGAGATTTCTCTCATCCAGCATGTGATGAGATCGAACCCCAAGATGACGAGACGGATATGTTGGACAGTGAGTATCTGTCAGAGAAAACAGCGCTCGTGGGTCGGACACGAGAGGTGGAGGTAGTCTCGGATTGCGACAAGCGTCAATGGCACAAACCTCTCATCGGAGTCGTCTATGAGGTCACACTAGCCGACTATGCGAAGATTATCGCCACAGAGGGCGGTGGTCGTGGATACCACGACGGTGTGATCGATTGTCATCCCTTCCCTCACTCGTACGACCCATCCGACCCTGTCCCAGATTACCCTACCACACCAGCTTTTAAGGCACGTACCCTGCTCTCACCAGCTGCGGACGACGCCCGCATTAAATCCCAATCCCAGAAAGGCCATGTCGCGCTGCCCAGTGGTCCAAAGCTCTCCTGGTGGTATACCGCCTTCTTGCATTGCCGGCCGGACCCTAACTACGCTCAACCCTCTGCCCGCTACCTTGGGTTGCTCAAGACTGGCGCTGCGGAACATGATCTACCTGCTTCATATCAAGAATATCTTGCGCAGATCAGAACTTATCATATTACAACCACGCGCCAGAAGATCGGGAAGGTCGTCTTCCTAGCTCTGTGGGCGCCTTCGTTGATTTCGACTATGACATTGTCCAGGATATTCGCAGGTCCTGATGGTCGTATTCCTCCGTGGCTGGTGGCTCTGTCTAATATGGTGTTTTTGAGTGCGTGGGTTAGCTATGATTATTTCTTTGCTCCTCTCTTTGGTGATGGCGAGCGAGCTTTAGATGATACCCGGGCCTGAGGTTGCTTCTACGTCTTTTTTTGATGGGTTTTATAGCCGTGTAGATTCTTGCATACATATATAATCAAAAAATAATCTCTGTACACCACTCGTCTCAATACCAAATCTCAGAATACATATATCATATCATGTTCCTATGAGACAGACATGCACATACAGACATAAACTGCAACTCTAGAGAGTTGCATATATGTAATGGTCTCATCTGTCATAATCACAAAGGAAATTAAATTCAGATGACTCCTCGAAGCACACAGTTTTCGAAAGGAAATGAAAAAAAGAATATATCTAGGATACAGATACAGGTGTTCGGGGAGCGTTCTAACAAAACAGACACAGCAACCAATAGATAGACACAAAAAATGACGAAACAGAGAGGCCTCTTTGAGGGACCTGTATCAAAACCGGGGATGTGGTATGGGTTCCCAAGTCGTACCGGCGCCCTTCAGCCTATCACATTTTCCACTTTTGCTGTAACATTTAACGGCGGGGGCCGATCGGGGGGCTGTACACGATCTTTCGGGTCTTGAGAGGGGCCCACTTGTAGCGCTTGACCCAGACGGAGACGGCGAACAGACCGGTCAGGAGGGCAACGGCCTTGACACCCATCTTCTTGCGCTCGTCCATCTCGGGCTCGGCGGACCAGTTCAGGAACTCGACGACATCCTTGGCCATCTGGGAGGTGGTGGCAGGGGTACCGTCCTCGTACTCGACGACACCGTCGAACAGGACACGGCCCATAGCAATACCTATCACTGAGTCAGAAACCCTAGGGAGGAAAAAAAAAAAAACATCATGGGCTTGTCGTTACGTACCGGTACCGGGGAAGTAGGGGTTGAAGTTCATGCCCTCGGCGACGGCAGCACCAGCGGGAGGCTCATCGGGGTAACCAGTGAGCAAGCTGAAGATGTAGTTGCAGCCACCGTGACGGCCCTTGGTGATCAAGCTGAGATCGGGAGGATAAGCACCACCGTTGGCGGCACGGGCGGCCTCCTCATTGGGGTAGGGGGCGGGAATGTAATCGGAAAGCTTGCCGGGGCGCTTCTCGATGTTGCCCTCGCTGTTGGGCTCGGTGTCGTATTCGTGCTCCTCGGCGAAGGCCTTCATCTCGTCGACGGTGTGCATAGTGCCAACCATTGAGCGCCATGGGACACGGGTGAGAGAGTGGCAGGAAGCGCAAACTTCACGGTAGACCTGGAAACCACGGCGGAGACTTGGACGGGGTCAGTACAATGTATGCTGGTGAGAGCAAAAATGTGACTTTGGGGAGAGGGCACTCACGCGGCGTGATCAAAAGTCTTGTTGAACCGCTCGTGCACCCAAGGGTACTGAGTAGCGTGGAGTCTAAATAAAATTACCTATTAGCTTCCACCATTGTTCTCAACCTGGATCGCACAATGCTCGGCTGTGAAGCCACAAGTATGGCGATCCTCCTGGGCAATGTCACTCACCCCTCCTCAGCAGGTGTCATGGCGAAAGCCTCCTGGCCATAGAGATGGTAGTACCAAGCGGTGGAACCGGCGGCGGCGGCAGTTGCAAGCGCAGCAGTGAGTGTGAGGTAGAAGGGGGAGCTGGCGGCCTCGGCGCCGGCGGCGGTGGAAGAGGCACGCTGTTGAGGATTAGCAACAGAACCCTTCTGTGATCCAATGTGGGTTTAAGGAATCGATTGTCCTTTTCCGCGAAGTTCAATGGAGTGAGGGCGTACCGTGGACTTCCCGAGGGACTGGCGGGCAATGGCCCGGTTGGACGCGCGCAAAATCGAACGTCCCAGCATGACGAAGTTTAACCCAAGCAATTGAATATGATTGGGAATGGGTGCTGTATCGCCAAAGCGAGAGAAGGGTGGGTGGGGAGAGGGGGGGGGATGGTACAGGGAGAGAGGTACTGGAGGTTGAGGTCGAAGTCGAAGAAACTTGACATTGATGATTACCCCCTTGCTCTGATTGGCTCCCGGCCACGCTAGAAAACCGACTTTCGGAACACCACGATTCTACTGACCTACAATGGGTTGATCTATATAAAATCTACTAATTGATTGAAATAAACTCTTATACTCTGTTTACAGCTTCCTTGTCTGCTTTTGGTCCTGTGTTCTTTTTTTTTTCACCTTTCTCCGGTTGTGCGTATCCCGGGATTCACCGAGAAAACACGCATCACCGGAACAACGGTGTTCTATTCGAACATAGCTAGAAGACCTTCAGATCAGGTTACTAAGTACTAGCTATATATGTCACACTGGTCTATTATTTTCCCGAGATTTCCTATCTTCCTTAAAAGGCCGGAGTATCTCAGGATATTCCCTACACCTCCATATAAACATCTAGTTAAGTATTACTCCAGCTATGTTTAGCTATATCAGCTTGTATTGCAGAGCATATCATATCAAAGAGAATCCCGTTGATCTATGTGGCTTTACGAGCTTTCATTGGTTCAAAAATCTAAATTGGGATTTGGAAATTATGTGCTATGCTAAGTCCCAACCTGATGTATATATTTAGCCACTAAGTTACCCCGAAGATCTCCAATTTCGACTTTTGATTCACTCTTATGGTTAGTTACAAAGTCGTCATATTTGAGCTGTCTACAGCATCAAAACCCAAATACCATTCCACTATCTTATTTTCTTTCAATTGAAGAAGACCCAACTCGCCTACTCTGTCTAGATGTACGGAGTAATTAATGCACATGAGAGAGCGGTGTAGGTATATTTTGCCAACTGGGGGAAGCGGCATTGGACTGTGTCTGTGCACGGTGATCATGCAGCATTGGAATGTGGTTCCTGATTTACAGCTGAGAGATAAGCGGTTGGATTCGAATATGTCTGCATGAGGATTTGACACCAAATATACCCCGAAGACACCGTGTCTGCTCGATATTGAGACCAGACCACCCTCCACAACCCCGCAGGACAGCCTGGAGCGAGTCCGAGGCTGCTCAAACCCCGAGCCCCCCCTCAAGTGCTCTTCCGATGAAGGGCAGAGAAATACAAGATGTCAGGTGTAAAAAAAGGGCCCACGGCCGCAGCTCGGCCGCGCAGGGATGTGCTGGCCTCGCTGCGCATGGCATCAATGGAAGACATCTCTAGAGCTGCTCTTCCGGCAGGTGCGTGATATGAGGACGCGGAGTGATGGAGAAAACAAATGCTGACAAAAGGGTAAAACAGAGATCGTATCCTCTATCCTTGACTTCGTCGGCCCCGTTGATCTGATCCGAGCAGCACGGTCATGCAAGCTCATGCACGAGATGGCGTATGATGACACTCGATGGGTACACAAATTGAAACGAATTGGGTGCTGGGATGAAACAGATGCTAGAAAGCATGCCGAGCTTGTATTTGGGACAGTTGCCAACATGGAGGTCGTCGAGCAGCAAGAGGAGGCTGAGCTGGGCGATGGACCAGTCCCTGCGATCACTGTTGGCGACGACCCTTCCAATGATCTGAAAGAAATATCCGATGGATTCGATAATATTGAATTAGTGAATACGGCATCACAGCCGGATATGCTCCAGGATCTCCAGGATGACCCCGTCCTGAGCGTGTTGAAACAGGTTAGGTCAATCCGGGGCGAGGCACGTCAGGAATACGGCAAGGTACATGCCGCACTGGCACCGTTTTATGAGGATATCGGGCGATCTGGACCATCGTCTGAAAACTTAGTTTTCATGGAATACAAGGACCCTCAGGCCCAAGCGCAGATACTGGCACAGTTGCTAATGTTCTCAAAATCTGATATGACGCAAGGATGGGAAGAGCGGGTGGACCGTTTAGAGCGTACAGTCTCGATGTTTGAGACTGCTGCGCTGAAGGAATTCCGTCAGGGGTACGAAACGGACGACATTGACGGGACCATGCGGAAATACGCACACATTCTATGGACACTAAACGGTGGGCAAGCTGCCGTGGACCTCTTTATCCATCACAATCACCTGATGACTCGGAAGTCTGAGCTAGGAAGCGTCGCTTCCTGCATTGATGGATCGACTGGCCAGGTGAAAATGGAGCAGACGCAGGCTTTCTTCACACGTCTCAGTGTGGCCTTCAATGATGAAATATCCATTATGAACCGCGTCTTCCCCCCTGCTCTAGACGTCACATCAACTTTTATGACAAAAGTTGGCCAAGATGTCTTGTATCCTTTCCTCACAGCAATATTTGATGAACTGCATCGCGTTAGCATCGAGTCATATCTCACTGCAATCTCGGCCACTTTTGTCCAATGCATGAACCTCTCAGAGGCTCTGCTTCCCATACGAGGCTCTGATACTAAGTTCAACGAGTATCTTGATAATGTCGTGATCAAGATTTACGAGCCACACCTTGATCTATATTTAGCAGAAGAGCTGGACTTTTTCAAGAAGGCCTGTGAATCTACAGTGAGTGAGTGGGACCGGCATCTCTCTGAACAGGCGGCCTCGACAGAGTCTTTTTTGATGTCGAATGTTAATCGCCAAGCCGATAAACGAGACTTCCTTACTTCCTTCAAGAAGGTGATTATGATGCCGGTAAACATCCTCCCGAGCTTTTCAACCACCAAATCAAACGAGGAGTCGAAATCCGACACGGAAACAAGCAGTGAAAATCCGGCGCAACCATCCAAAAGTCCTAATCGATTTTCGACAATACCATCGCTTGCCCCAGTGGTCGAGGAAGTTCCCACCACAGAACTGGCAGCAAAAGCAGCCATCATGAAGTCGAAGATGGAGGGTATCCGCTCATTGTTCAGTATCGAAATCGCACTCGGTTTAGTTCATTCCGCCAAATCCAGCTTGGAGAGAGCCGCTCAATTTGTGCGACTTGGCGGCGAATTCGGTCATGCAGCGAAGCAACAATGCGAGGCAATCTTCGTGACGCTGCTACGTATATTGGGACAGCAGCACGTTATCGTTGGATTCGATAAGGCTGTCAGTCATCTATCCAACTACCGACCCCGCGAACAAGGGGAGCGTGACCAATCTGGGGTCGAGCCCCTCGTCACTTTTCTGGAACTGGTCAATGTCGGCGATTTGATCTTGCAAATGATGGATGTATTCTACGAGCAGGAGTTGATCGGCATGCGATTAACTGATAGAAATGACTTCCTAGACCCTGCTAATAAAGAAAAGAAAAAATTCGAACAGATGCTCGATGAACGTGTCGCAGCTGGCCTGAATAAAGGAATCGACGTCCTTATGGAAGAAGTGGACTATATTCTGGCAACGCGACAGCTAGCCACCGATTTCAACCCTGAAGTTTCTTCAGATCCGCACCGACAAACCATGGACGTAGGCGTCAGCGAAGTCGCCATCGCCGTCGTCGACGTGGTCTCATCACACACGCAGATGCTAGTCGGAAGCACGGATAAGAGCACCTTAGATGTGTTCAATCAAGAAGTCGGGCTCCGTTTATTTACCGCTTTATGTAAACACCTCAAGCGACAGCGCGTCAGCGTGGAGGGGTCACTCAAGTTGATCAGGTATGTATCTCGATCTTCAGCTGCCCAAAGTACCAAGCTGACTTGACTTCCTAGCGACATGAACCACTATTTCAAGTATATCCAAACATTGCGAAACAACGAGTTACTTCTCTATTTCACAGCATTCCGTGAGCTTGTGCAGATCTACCTGATCGATCCTGGCCACGCCAAGGAACTGGCGACTGTTATCGCCGATGCGGATCGGTTCCATGGGATTTGGCGTGTAGAGGAGGTCTATGAATTTGCTGAGCGCCGGGCTGACTGGTACCACGTCAAGCGGGATGTAGAACGAGCTATGTATGGAATTGGTTGCAATGTGATGTAAATAGATACCGATACCCCCGGGAATTGTATAGCGAGTGGCGTATAGGTCCAAATGCCGACATGCATGTTAGCAAGGGATTTTCTCCTAAGTAGAGTTGCATGAATATAGTATAAACAGCGATTTTGATGCACAAGGGTATGCTGGATATTTGCTTTTTCTAGAGAGAAATTGAACATTGATGTGTCCGTTTCAGCTAGACAAAAGAAAGCGAAATGAGACGAAACCCGATAGTCTAGCTACATAGAGCAAATAAAGATCAATCCATATGAAATATGAAATACCTGAATAGTTGAATAGTTGAAGTGAATACGATGCAACCTAGCCCTAAGAGTCTGACGTCAACACCGGCGGCTGCTGGAACACCACTGCAGTGTCTGAAACGGACATGAAGAAAAGGGAGAAAAGTGATGACCTTCTGATCCTATCGCCTTGCCCGGTTACATTTTAAAACATTAATAGAATTTCAAAATGTCTTGGGCTTTTTTTTTCTCTTTATCTCTAATTCCCCAACCTTCTTCATCCTTCAGGTGTCTAGAGAGCTGTGTGAAGAAGATTATCTGACCGATTTTCTACCAGTATTGGGTCAGCTTCTATGAGAACAAAATATACAGAATAATGGCCGTGGTTGCCTAAGACAATAGACAATACACGAATATTCCAACGTTGCATCACCACGCACTTCTATCCAAGGGACGCTGTCACAGCTTGGAGTCCGACGCCTAAATAGGATCGGAGCCTGGCCCTACTACTATTGATCCAACGAACACACCAAAAAGCCATCTTAGATCATGCAGTAATACACTACAACTACGACTATCACCTATTTACAGCTTCAAGTCAAAAAGAAGAATCTCAACCTTTCAAAATGGACCGAAACAACCACACCAAAACTACACGATGGCTGGCCATTCTTGTACTCCTCACCATGCAAATACTCAGCGCAAACGCCGATGTGGTTACCGTTTGGACCACGGTGAAAGTGCCCGCGCCAACACCAACAGCACCATTACCACCATCCTACACCTCTTTCGACCAGTTCAAGGATGATATGTTGAAAGTCACGAACGAGTACCGCGCCAACCACGATGCCGATCCACTAAGATGGAACGAAACTCTGGCCGATTACTCGCGGAAGTGGGCAGAAGCCTGTATCTGGAAACACTCGGTGGGTATTGAAATCCTCAATACAACGAGATAATAATGCTAACATCAATACAGAAAAGTAGCTACGGCGAGAACCTCGCCTTCGGATTTGACAATGTCTCTGCTGCTGTTATCGCCTGGGGCGATGAAGGCGATATGTATAACTTCGGCAAGCCGACAGGCTTCACTGAGGAAACGGGACATTTCACTCAGTTGGTCTGGAAGGATACTACGCAGGTTGGCTGTGCTGCTGTCAACTGTGGGTATAAGAAGGATGATAATGCCAAAAGAGATAATGAGGTCGAAGTACAAGAGGATGCCTTCGATGCCTTTGAAGGGGTGCTGATGGCGCCTCGTTTCACCGAGGATGAATCTGAACAAGATGGACTGGAAGGGCTGAAGGTTGCGGCGCGAGGCGAGCCACGGGCTCAGGGGTGGTATGTTGTTTGCGAGTATACACCTCCTGGTAATGTTGTGGGCATGCATGATTTCTACTTCAGGAAGAACGTCTTGCCAAAAAAGAGACCTACCGTTGAGTCGCCCTCGGCTTCTTCTGTTTCGTCCACGGCTTCCTCGACTTCTTCGACTTCTTCGCCTTCTTCCACGTCCGCGGCTGAGCCGTCATCGAATGCCGCAACATCCACTACCACCGGGAGCCAGAGTCGACCTACGGGAAGTGCTATGAAGTTTGCGCTGGACTCAACCTTGGGGATGATGCTGGTAGCATTGGGAACGGTGGGAGTCGGAAGGGGTCTTTACGCTTGAGATGGCTTACTTTAAATGATTTAAATAAGAAATACAAGGTTGAACTTTGCTAAGGAACTGGTTTCGTAGCCATCTCTCATGCTTATCCACATTGCACATTTGGTCGGGAGGCGCACCGCTCGATCTATTGATTTTTGGAATGTCCCGATCCTCACTGGGCTTGCCCAGGGGACCTAAAAGAAACAAGAGGGGGACAGAAGGCTGGGTTCAGGCACAAGCGCGAAACGCCAGCAGAGAAACAGGGGGAAAAGAGGAACAAAAGGAAACACATTATTTGCGATAATAGAAAAGAGAGATTCATCAGCCAATGACCTCCTCGGTCTCCTCGATAATCTCTTCCACAATCTCCTCGACCACAGAGTCGCCCTGGTCTTCGACAACCGGGCGTGCGTCGGCTGCGGCCGTGGGTAAATCTGCGTCCTCGGGGAGGCTGAAAGCCTCCTTCTCTTCGGCCAAGAGCTCCTTCTCCCGACGGAGCCAAGCGAGCCATTCGCTGAGTACACGCTTGCGGGTCTCGACAACGGCAGTGTTGGCAATGTCGACAGCGTACTTGTCTTCCTCGTCGAACTCCTTTGAGTACTCGCGGAGGTTCTTGCGCACTTGTTTCTGCTCCTCCTTGCTGAGAAGAGTGGCAGGGCGTGGGCGCCAAAGGAACTGCTTGAACTTTTCGGTGGGGTTCTCGGAGAGGGTAGTACCAGAGAAGGTGTGCATGTTCCAACCGTTCTCCATCTATTATACAGTTAATATTATTAATCAAATCAGAAATAGAAAAAGGTTGAATCTTACCGAGTGAGTCCACACACTGGCGCTGCTGACAACGTAACGACCAGTGGAATCCCAGTCAACATCTGTGACACCGTAGTGCTCGATGGTCTTCATCAGCTGGAGGTTGGCTGCGAGATCCTTCTCAGCCTCGTTCTTTTCGCCCTCGAAGTCCATATCCCAGAAGTCCATATCGAAGTTGGTCTGGGAGTGAACAGTGGCGACAACAACGAATCGGCCCTTGGGAGACCAGTAGATGCCGTTGCTAGTCTTTTTCTCAATAGTGCGCACCAGCTTGAAGTTGCCGGCAGTGTAGCCCTTCTTCTCAGGGGCGAAGAATGAGACGGAAGTCTTAGGGAGAACGGCAGCACCAGTTGGTGCCTCGCCGTTGGCGATAACAACGAATCGGGATCCATTGGGCTCCCAGGCAAAGTTAATCACAGTATCCTTAAGGCTGTCAACAACCTCCACAGGCACACCCTTCTCGCGAACGCGGAAGATCTCCAAGTTAGTAGCCATAGACTTCTTCGACTTGGAGTGACGGTCGACCTTGACGCAGACGTAAGCACCCTGTGATTGCCAGTGCAGCTTGACATCGGAAACGTTGAACAGGTTACGGGTTCGGACAATCTCCTTTGAGGGCACGCTCATCATACCGACACGGGCAGGGTTGCTACCGATTTCAGGAGTCCAGAAGCAGAGCAATTGCTCGTACTGTTTGACACCCTCGCGGGCGACGGTGGCAGGGGACCACTCGAAGTCCATAGCGCCCTCAATCTTCACGGAAGTCCGACCAAGAAGGTTCATGTTGGGAAGTTCGTAGATAGAGAGAGATTGGCCCTGGAGCATGCGAGCAACGTACTTCTCGTCAGCGGACCACTTGAAGGCAGGCCACTGCACTTTCTTCTTAGGGGCAACATCGCTGCCCTCGATTTCGGCGGGGGCAGCCAAGTCGTGCGACACGAACGAACGGAGAGGCTTGCCGGTCTCAATATCCCAGACAATGATGTTCTTGCCATCCTCCTCGTAGGTCAATAGTGGCTGGCCTTCCTCGACCTGGATGGGCCGTGCTGACCACGTTGTCAAGTAACCCTCAAGCGGGGAGAACTCGATCAGCTGCACGAAGGGGTGAGGGAACTGCTTTTGCTTGGAGAAAGACTCGCCGCCCCAGAGTTGGACACCCTGGGGGTGGACGGATGCAAGGAATGTACCCTTGGGGGACCATTGAACGAAAAGTTGTGTCCAGTGAGCGCGATCCACGATATTCTCTGGTGGGTTGGTCTTGTTGTTCCAGAAAACGCCAACCTTGTCGTTACGGTAAAGGGCGAATTGATCCCGGGCGCTGCTATCTCCCATCCACGAGCGCAGGTGCTCCTTCTCCTTGAACGGTTCCGGAGTGGGTGCCTTGTATTCTTCATCGACCCGACCTTCACGACCGTAACGCTCAATATCCATCAACTTGTTGACAGCCATAATGTGCTTCTTATCGAGAGGGACGCCGTGCAACTGCTTGACGGCGGCCACTGCCATTTCCGGGGTTTCATATTCCACGAAGGCGAACCTATACCGCCCCAACGAAGGTTAGAGATCATCCATGTTTCCTCCATTTCTCATTGGATATCCAATACGCACCCTTCGGTCATCTTCTTGTCGTTAACGGGCATGAAAACCGCATCTTCGGAGGTGCTGCCGACGGAGTTGAGTTTTCTCAATAAGAACTTGACGAGTTTTTGTCGGCTATCTTCGGGCACAACGGGGAGGCCATCGATGACGATAAATGTATCCAGTCCCTCCTCGACTTTAACTTCATATTGCTCCTTGAGATCTGTGGATTAACGTGTTAGAGAGAGGGGCACACAGACCATGAGAAATCTTGCACTTACCGGAGAAATCAATCTCCTCCTCCTCTTCCTCGTGGAGATCCTGCTCGGACAGGGTATCGAAACTGGGCGCCATGATGGGTATACCGAAGGCGTCTAGAGGCTTCGGAGCAAAGATAGATCGGTGCAATCCACTGATGGATTTTCGGGCAGAAACAAATCGCGGCGGCCAAGCGGGTTCTTTGTGTGGACTGACTCAGCACTGAGTCAGCAATTGTTAATTAATGCCTCAGGCATAAAAGCACGTGACTGAACTGTATCTTGCTTAGTCATGATTTCCCCAGTCCACTTTGAGGTCGGGCCCGTCAATCATCATAGACGTTTCTAGAGGTCTCAATTTGGATACACATTTCTTTTAGATTGCATATCTTACACCAAGCTCTTTACCTTACCAGGTCTTTGTCTACCATCTCATTCATAACCTTCCCCTTTTTGCACTTATTTCGCCTGGCCTTTCTGTCTCCAATGCCCCGCCGGTCTTAAGCGCCAGTGCGACTTGAGTATAGCCCACCTGACAACTCCGAGCTCTCCCTCGGCCACCACACTCTTCTACAAACCCCACGATTTCCTCAATTGCGAACTACAAAGCTCAACTCAGCTCGCACTTCTGAACATAAGCAGCCAATCTACGTGATCTACTAGCAACAAGATGTCGTGTAAGCTGTTTCGGTGCTGCCCCGGTGCTGCCCCGGTGCCAACTGCCGGTTCTCCAAAGAGCCTCCCAACTGATCGGCAATCTTGCGCAATAGTGACCTCTGACTTGCGCGACAAATATATCGACATAATTGACGATATTCTGGCCAAAAGCGACCTCACTACCATCTCCGAGAAGCGAATTCGCAAAGGTCTTCAGGATGCCGTCGGCTATGATCTCACTCCGATGAAGGTCAGTCAAGTTACGACCATTTATGTCGCAATATTATTTCGAAGCTATCCATGGAGACTGGCAAAGGGGTGTGGCTGACATTTACAAAGTCTACGATCAAGCAGCTGATCATGGAACGATTCGATCGTTATGCTGAACAGAACGGTGTAGGCGGGTCGCCTGACGAAACTGCCCCAAGCAATGGTCAGCGCGATGGTGATTCAGCTTCAGCTGCGGTGCCCTCCCGGCCTCCCTCATCGTCTCCTGTGAAGCGCCAGGCCTTCAGCGATGCCAGTTCGGAGCCCGCAAGCGCATCACCGCCTGCGAAGAAACACAAGCCTGATACTGATACCGATGCGGATGCGGTGTTCGCAGCCAAGTTGCAAGCTGAAGAGAACTCGCGCGCGCGACCCACCCGTGGGGGGAATACTCGGCGTGCGGCTCCTGTGAAGAAGAAGAGCAAAGCGAAGACCTCAAAGAGGGTCAAGGCAGAAGATGATTCGGATATTGGTTCAGGCGAAGAGCCAAAAAAGGAGGTCAACCGAAATACTGGGTTCCACGTATGCCTCTATATCTTCTTCCCAACTCTCCCATCAGTTTTAACACGGCCACAGAAACCTATGAATCTTTCTGAACCTCTGTCCGCACTTCTGGGAGAACCCACAGTGAGTACCTGTCCCGATTCCAAGTCTCTGGGACTCTCTTGCTAATTCCTGCAAAGCTTTCGCGACCCCAAACCGTCAAAAAGGTTTGGCAATACATTCGCGAGAATGAGCTTCAGGACCCCAGCGATCGACGCCAAATTCTATGCGACGATGCTATGCGTGCTGTCTTCAAGCAAGATCGTGTCCACATGTTTACTATGACGAAAATTCTCAACCAGAATTTGTACAATCCCGATGAATAGTTCGGGATGACAGATTGGCTTCGATTATGGAAGAGCAGGCTCCAAACCAAGTCCTGTTTCTTAACGATTCTCCTTGGTCTTTCACGGGTTTTTTTTGCGATGCATGGGGATGCTGGCGTGAATTTTGAGCAATTTTCATTCCCCATTTTTGTTTCTTTTGGATTTGACTTGCTTATGCTCTCCAGCGGGAGTTAGTGTAGCCCTCCATATGTGATTTTACAGTCTCAAAGGTCTTGAAATCTACAACCTACTACATGATATACATGTGCAGATCCTTCCCACGTAGGCTGTATATTTTAGCCACACACAATGTGTGCTTCTAGGTCAAATATACCATTGGACGTAATAGATATCGACGTTTGCTTTCTGGGAAGCTTATGATGCGCCTTGATTTGTCAAACTACATACCCAGAGCCCCTAGATACACTATAGCCTGTGACATTTCTATTGGTAGTCAAATAATCCTTTATTTGGGTCCCAGATCATCGTGTTTGACCTGATAAAGCAGGCCGGTGCTAACAGGCATATGGATTTGCCTAATATGTGTGGTCATCAGCATGGTGTTTGTATAAGGGATAGCTAAATATAGCCATAGTCTTTGAATCCATGCTCCATGAGTCAGTCAGTTGGTTGACTGAGGGTTTTGGGTAATCAAACAGACAAACAGAGTGATCGGTTGGAGACCTCATATCCTCATCCGATGCCCCCAGGGCTGCGGAATGCGGGATCAGTCAGCGACATCTCACTTTTTCCCAAGTACCTCTCCCCCACCAATCCACAAACCCCAGAGTTCTGCAGCTCCAGTACACCTGTTACTGACGCCGAGCCACAGCTTGCATTGCGACACTACTTCACCTCTCCACAATGGCCGATAACCAGGCCCCAACCCCAGAGTCATCCAGCCAGGGTCGCGGCAGTCGTCGCCGCGGCCGCGGAGGGGCAGCTTCCTCCGGCCGTGGAGATTCGCAACACAATGCCGGCGATGGAGAAAGACGCCCTAAACCTCGCACCCGCGGCGGCGGTCGTGGCGGCGGCGGCGGCGGCGGCGATGCAGGCCGACAAAATCGCAATACCGATCAGACCAGCAACCACGATACTCAGCCCTCGAAAGCCGCGACGCCAGCAACAAAGAAACCGGTAGAAGCGGCTGTAGACGATGCAGATGATGGGGAAGTCTGTTTTATTTGTGCCTCTGCTGTCGAACATACCTCGGTGTCCCCCTGTAACCATAGGACGTGTCATATTTGTGCGCTTCGGTTGCGGGCACTGTACAAGAACAAAGCCTGTGCTCATTGCAGGGTATGATCATCTTGCGACTATCTCTCGATGAGCTGAGTTGCTTTTTGTTGGAATTCTGTTTCATTTGCTGATTTTTATTCTAGACCGAATCGAACTACGTAATTTTCACAGATGATCCAGTGCGACGATATGAGGAGTTCGACAAGAAAGACTTTGCTCGTACGGATGAGAACCTTGGGATTGAATACGGAAGCGATGAGATCTTCGAAGATACAGTGCTGTTGCTGCGATATAACTGTCCGGACGAGGACTGCGATGTGGCCTGTCTGGGATGGCCAGACTTGCACCGCCATGTAAAGAGCAAGCACAGCAAAGTTATGTGGTATGTCGATATCAAAACCTGCGCAATTTTTGAATCAGCAGCTGACTGTGTCCTCCGAATAGTGATCTTTGTACTCGTAACAAGAAGGTCTTTACTCATGAGCATGAACTATTCACCATGGCAGAATTGCGTAAGCACGAAAAGTCTGGCGATGACAAGCCTGGAGCTATAGACCAGAGCGGCTTTAGGGGACATCCAGAGTGTGGTTTCTGCCGTCAACGGTTCTATGGGGACGACGAGCTGTACACCCACTGCCGCGATAAACACGAACGTTGCCACATCTGTGACCGACGCTCCTCCCATCGTCAACAACAATACTATATTGACTACAACGCACTAGAAAACCACTTCCATAAGGATCATTTTGCTTGCCTGGATAAGGAATGTTTGGAAAAAAAGTTCGTTGTTTTCGAGTCGCAAATGGACTTGAAGGCTCACCAACTCGAGGCACATCCCGAAGGCCTTTCTAAGGACGTTCGGCGAGACGCGAGAATGGTTGATCTGGCCGAATTCGATAACATGCGCACTCCTTACCAACAGCAACGCCAGCGTCGGGGTGCCGGCCGAGGCCGTGACCCCAACGCCGAGCCACTACCAGTCTCTAGTGCACAGCCAATGACCCGTGCGGAAGTTGCATACCAGCGACAGATGGCTATACAGAGTTCTCAGTCTATCTCAACACGAAACTTTGGCGGCCAGCTGACTCGAGATGACGTCCAACCCGTGCGTGCTCCAGAGCGATCCGCCGCTGCCACTCCAGTACGGTCTGCCCCCGCTCCACGCTCTCAGCCTCTCCCTACTGCAGCATTTGAAGGTCTGAATATTTCTGCCAACTCTGCGCCAGCCACTGCGCAAGACCAGACCAGGAGAATGCGCCATGAGGCTGTGATTGAACGTGCTTCTAATCTTCTCCACAATGATCCCACCAAACTCGCCGAATTCCGCAGCAGAGTATCAAGCTACCGCGCCTCTTCCATCTCCGCCAACGAGCTCATTGATGCATTCTTCTCGTTGTTTGACACATCCAGCACAGAACTGGGAAAGCTCATCAAGGAGCTCGCTGAGATCTACGAGGACGAGTCCAAGCGCTCTGGTCTCCTGCGAGCCTGGAATGACTGGCGTGCCATCAACGAGGATTACCCAGCCCTTCCAGCCGGTGGTCTCCTACCTGGAATGTCACCAGGGAACACTGGTGGCAAACGCGTCTTACGCTTGAAATCATCAACAGCTAAATCCTCTCGTTCCGTCGTGGGCAGAAGCGGCGCCCTCCCAAACGCCCCCTCCAACCCCTTCCCTCCTCTCTCTGCTGCAGCCGGCCCTTCTCGCCGTGGAAAAACACCCGCTACCCCTTGGGCAACAGCAGCCCCACCGCCATCTTTCTCCCGTCCTGCGATGCCTAGCCCGGTCAGCCGCCCATCGTCTGCAGCACCGTCTTCCAGTCGCACGCCTGCCACCCCCGCCCCCAGCGGTGCTGATTCCTTCCCCGCTCTCCCTGCAGCGGCCAAGCCCAATGTTCTCATGGCTGGCAAGACTCGTGGTACCGTCCGTTGGAATGATAACCGCGGCCCTGCCCCGAACGCATGGGGTTCAAACCCTAGTTCTGGAACTGCCTCTCCAGCTGAACCCAGCAATGACGACTCAAGTAGCGGCAAGAAAGGAAAGAAGAACAAGGGAAAGCAAACCCTGTTCCACTTCGGTTAATTCGCTGTCACATTTTTGGTTTACTTTGTGTTGATTGGGCTTTTGGCCTGTGTTTGATTGAATATCGCATGATGGGGAGCGCCATTAAAACGCATATCATGTGTTGGGATAAATTTCTTGCTTTTTCTTTTTTGCTGTGCCTACTAGCGAATGCAGATACAATGTATTGTATAGAGGTAATTCCTGTTATTTTTACTTCATGTGTCTGATATCATACATTAGGGAGTGATGTGGCCTCCATAAACTGTCAAAACATTAAACTGTCACCATAAAAGTGTATAAATAGGATCTACAAGAATGGGGGACAAGAAAAAGGCCAGTTCACTTACCGTTGTCATTAACTTCAAGTCCTTTAGACCAACACCACACTATCATTGTCAGTAATATGCTCGGACCCAGAATCCAAATCAGAATCAATCACAATAGGCTCGAACAGACGTGTACTGTCCATTCGCTCGTTGTCCTCATTCGGGCCCACCGCTTGGGTTTCAGTTGAATGAACCGACAAATTGGGAACAGGTTCAGTAAGAGTTATTGTCTCACTTTCGTCATCGGGGTACAACTCCATTTCTCTGTTGATGGCAGTCATGCGCAGCGCAAAGTCATCTTGCAGTTGAATCAATAAAGCCCGAAGACTAGCGTTATCCATCGTGCCGCCACGGGCAAGAAACAACTGTTCACGCAGAGACAAAAGTAACTTCCGCTTCTGGGCAATGGCAACAGCACGCGACGAGCTGTTCCTACGCTTAGCCAGCTGGTCCACTGCCTCTGAGACGGAGCGCGCCTTACTCAAGACGGGAGGTGGGAGGTCAGCGAGCTTGGCGAGAACAAGCCCATACCGACGATCTGGAACAGGGCCCTCTGCAATGCGGTACTGCATGGTCATCTTGGATGCGTCGGGAGCGATGTCTGCTGCTAAGTGGAGATTGATTACACCGCTGCGTTCAGCAAGAATTTGTGCTAAGTCATGGAAGTGCGTGACAAACCAGACCATGGCTTTACTAGAGATGAGTGCTTCTGCTAGCGCGACGGCTATGGCAAGGCCATCGGTTGTGCTAGTGCCGCGGCCTAGCTCGTCGATGATAACCATGCTGTGTGGCAGGATGTTACGAAGGATGAATGCCATCTCCCGCATCTCTGCTGCGAAGGTTGAGACGTTGGCGTCTAGATCATCTGACGTGGCAACACGGGCGAAGAGCTGGTGGGAGATTGGGAAGGAAGCATATTGAGCTGGGATGAAGCAGCCTATCTGCGCCATGACCGTAACTAGGGCTAGTGAGCGGATGTAGGTCGACTTGCCGCTCATGTTGCAGCCTGTGATAATCTGGAATCTTGTTTGCGGTGTTGCATATGCATCGTTCGGGATGAACTTGCTGCTATGAATCTGTTCTCGAATCGGATGACGTCCCGCCTTGATGGCGAGAGTATCCGTTAGCTCTGGTCTGATGTACTCATGGTTCGTTGCTAGCTGAGCAAATGCGGCGAGCATGTCTAGAATTGCAATTGCTTCACTGACTCGAAAAAGCCCGGATACTTCGGCGCACACATCTCGTAGCAGGTCCTGGATTGTGTGGTCGCTCATATTGATCACCTCGCTGTGGGCATCGGTGATCTTTTGATTGAGTTTGACCAAATCCAACGTCTGGCACTCGATGCGGTTTCGCTTGCGGTACACATTGATGAAGATATCCGGTAGTGGACCTGGTTCTGTAGCAGGGATACAGATGTAGTATTGCCGGGCTGTGTCATACTTCAAGTCCAAAACCATATCGCAATTCTCTGAGATAGGTCAGAATTATTCACGAAAAGTCATAGCTTCGGACATGCCTGATAATTTTTCAATCAGCTCTGTGGCATCTGCATTTGCCTCCTTATAGGTCTGCCTCGCAACATCAAGGAGACTGTTGACGCCAGCCTAATTCGTATTAGCGATCTGTGGTCAGTGTAGAAGTATACGAGTTCTGACCTTGACACAGTAAATGCGCTGGTTCCTCAGATCAAGTGGCTTTGACTGGTAGGCTACATGCTCATTCAAATTCGTATCAATAAGCTCCTCAATTGAACGATGCCCCTCAGGAGCGCACAACTAAAGTGCGTTAGTTTGAGTACAACACGAAATGAATATAGAATCTACTTCGCGTATGGTAAGCAGCAAATCACTTTGTGCTGCTCCAAGTGCTTGGAAAATCTTTTTGATCGCAGACACATAAGTCTTGAGCATGATGACATTGTTGACGGATTGTTCAACGTATTGGATTGTCCGCTTGGTGGGAACCAAGATGATCTTGATATTCCATTAGTACGAGTCTTCAATAATAGTTAGCCTTAGAGACTCTACCGCGGTCAACACTTTATCTGCATCAATGAAGCCCTTGAGCGCCTGCCTCACAGAAACAAACATATCCTCCTTGGTGGTTAGATCTTCCACAGCATTGTATCTAGCTGTCAACTTGACTCGTTCTGTTGAAGGCTGTAAGATGCTAGCTCGGAGTAGTCTGGCTCCCATAGGTGTCAATGTCTGGTTCAATAGTCCAAACAAACTTTCTTTAGACTTCGCATTTTGCAGATTTTGAATGAGTTCGAGAGACACGATAGTCGCCAAGTCAATTGTCATGGATCCCTGGGACGGTTCGAAGCGTATCCGAAGAGAATGCGTGGTAAAAGATCGCTGTATTTCGACCTCAACATACTTGAGGACCTAATCCCTATGTGAGTAGTTCCTTTTAGCAACATGCATGGTGTTCATACTGCGGCAAAGCAACACGCTGCGAAATAGTTCCCGCCCAGAGTCACCTTGAGTGAGTCGAATTCCTCTGGGAAAGCCAGTCGTTCTACATAATCGTGACCTGTCTTTTCAGACCACCATCTGCGGTCCAGGAAGGTGAAGATAGGATCTGGCAGATTCTCTTGGATGATATAGCGCAGCTTCGATTCTTTGGCAGTGTTCATGAACAGAATCTCGCTGGGTTCAAAAACACCAATCTTGATGATTGTCTTGACGTAAGTTTGACTGTCACATATCTGACAGAGCACTGCTTCAGCTGTCGCAAGGTTGATAAATGCGAGGCCAACGGTGGATGAGACACCCCGCGATTCACTGACGGCGCAGACGATGTCCTGAGCTGCAACACTGGTGGCCGTTGTGGTCGGTCCTGCCGTTAGACGTCTACTCGTACCTCTAGAGGCCAATGGGGAAGAAGAATCCAGAGAATCCCATGAATTCAATGAATAAACTGACATTGTGAAGCCCAGCTCTCATGACTGAGATGGTGTAGATGGATAAATCGATAGGGCCGATAAGATAAGCGTCGAGATATTTTTGCCCATCAAAATTTCTCTTCTTCCCCCATCAACCTCAAAATCAATAACAATGTCGACCCTCTATCCTCCCCCCAGCAAGCGCCAAAAGCTCGTCCAGGCCGATAAGGCCCGTGAGCAGCAGGAAATCGAGAGTATTCCAGCCGATTTAGGCAGTGTTCGAGTTCAATTCTTCGATCAAGCAACCGGGCAGCCCACCGGGCCTGCAGTTTCCGTCCCAGTCGCCGATGCCAATGTGAAGAACCTCGAGACTCTGCTCAACACATTACAAGGAAATGTAAGATTTGAATCTTGTGGTTACTTCACAATAGAATGTTGTACTGACGGCGATTTCTTTCCAGGAGGATGATGGGCGAGTACCATACCGATTCGCCTACCATTCCGAAAAAGAGGAACAAACGATCGATATTCTCCGCGATGTGTACCACTCGCTACTCCAGCCCGGGATTAAGACCACTGAAGATACGATATCGCTCTTCTACACACCGCAGGCGGTTTTCCGGGTGAAAGCCGTTTCACGATGCGCAGCCTCCATCGCAGGTCACGGCGAAGCAATTCTAGCAACATCCTTCTCCCCAGTCTCATCCTCCACCATGGTTTCCGGAAGTGGTGATGCAACTGCTCGTGTTTGGGACTGTGACACTGGAACCCCGAAACATACACTCAAGGGCCACACCAGCTGGGTGCTGGCAGTCGCATACTCACCGAACGGCGCCATGATCGCGACCGGCAGCATGGACAACACCGTGAGGTTCTGGGATGCAAAGCAGGGCACAGCGCTAGGTGCGGGGCTCAAGGGTCACGCAAAGTGGATCACGAATCTGGCCTGGGAGCCATACCACGTGCAGGAGTCCGGGCGGCCGCGCCTGGCATCCGCCTCCAAGGACTCGACAGTGCGCGTGTGGGATGTTGTCTCGAGGGTAACTGACCATGTGCTCACCGGCCACAAGTCATCGGTTACTTGTGTGCGATGGGGTGGTACTGGCAAGATATATACTGCTTCCCACGACAAGACCATTAAGATCTGGAACCCTAAAGACGGTACCCTGCTCCAGACTCTGGCCGCACATGCCCACCGTGTCAATCACCTTGCTCTGTCGACAGACTTCGCTCTTCGTACCTCCTACCACGACCACACTGGCAAGGTCCCTGCGACCGAGGCTGAGAAGGTGGCTGCTGCACGCAAGAAGTTCGAGGAAGCGGCGACGGTAAACAACACTATCGTTGAGCGGTTGGTATCGGCCAGTGACGATTTCACAATGTATCTGTGGGAGCCGTCTACTTCAAGCAAGCCCGTCGCACGGATGCTGGGCCACCAAAAGGAGGTGAATCATGTCACATTCTCGCCGGACATGGCCTATATCGCCTCAGCTGGATTCGACAACCACGTCAAGCTATGGAATGGCCGTGATGGAAAGTGAGTATTTCCAATCTTTGATTATTGTGATTTATAGCTAACAATGCCCCAGGTTCATCACCACCTTCCGCGGCCACGTGGGCGCAGTCTACCAGTGCTGCTTCTCGGCAGATTCGCGCATGCTGGTGTCCTCGTCTAAGGATACTACTCTCAAGATCTGGGACTTGCGCACCGGCAAGCTCAAGATGGATCTTCCAGGACACAAGGACGAGGTGTTTGCCGTCGACTGGAGTCCCGATGGACAAAAGATCGCCAGCGGAGGTAAAGACAAGGCGATCAAGATCTGGCGGAACTAGATCTAGTCGCACTTCACATCAACTTGCCCAAAATCTGCTCTTGACAGACAGCTAGTCTGGTATATGACTTTGCCGTCTGATGTTGCATGCATTCAAGACGAGCACAGTGTCCAACGCGCGGATGTTGGCCGTAGCAACTTGAGCGTACCCTCGAGTTGAGGGAATCACGGGTGCCTCAACCCCCAAAGTCAACACTCCGTGGATTTGATTCACATCATAACCTTGGAAGCCTATAGGCTTATCTAATCAGTGACAGAGGCCGTTAAGGCTGCCTTACTGCATGCCATGGTCAATGAACTGGATAAACACGCGAATTATAGAAACTCCGAGAGGTGTTTCCGTTTCGGACCAGATCTTGCAATATAGATGCATGGAAGTTAGATGGTGGTTTAAGTGTGTGGATTGATGAACCCTGTCCTGCCCAGTGCCTGGGGCATAGGCTACAAGAGGACGCCCTTTATGTTACTTAGTTGCATTTTCATGAATATCATTTTTGCATTTTTGCGTATTGACTATTGACAAAATTCACAGTAAAGCTCCATTTGTACTGAAATATTCTCTAGAGTAGCGGGCAAGTTCCAGGTCACATCCGCTCAATGAACATGTTGCCGTTTGGTATCAAAATGCTGGGCCAGGCATACGCGCCACCCTTGACACCTCGTTCCAGGTATGCTCTCTGATCAGTTCCTGACGGTGTTGTGCCGCCTCCTCCATTCCCATTAGCCAGTCATCGGTTCCCCGGAAGATCTCATCCACCAGTTCACGAGGCAGTCCAGCTGTAGCAAGGGTCTTACCCGCTTCCTGTGTCCACCAGTGATGCTGCTGCGGCGGCACATTCCGAGTCGGACATACGCGGTAGTGTGGGTCAATCAGATACATCTTAATTGTGCGATAATGCCCAGGCAGAGTCGCATCCAACAGCTGAAACGGCTCGACCCGATACTCCAACACACTCGGAAACGTGATTAAACGACCCTGCGTACTTGCGACGGACGCGCTACTCTGGTATAATTTTCCCCGTGAAAATTGTTCGAGAGGTTAGCTGGATCGTCAAGTCCTAAAATATCCACTATTGGCGCGACTTCTGCGGCGTACCATTTGCCACATCGGTGGGCTCGTACATTGCGGGCATCGTAGCCCCTTGTACTATATCGTTCCTCGGCATACTGATAGAAGCATCCATAGAGGGTAGTGTGCTGTCGGAATGAAATCTGGGGGGAGGTGATGTTTGAGACGTCGTAAGCGAAGACTGCGACGGCGGCGATGTGTTCGTTAAGCTGGCCGTCGAGCTGCCAAGAGTTATTGGTATATGTGTGGTCTTGGGGGGTGAGTTCGATGTTCTCCATCTTCACGATGATTTGCAGGCCTTGCTTGCGGAAGGTGTCTTGGAGAGAGATCGTGTAGGAAGTGTGTGGAGGGGTGAGAGGCTCAAAGGGCGACTCCCAGTCATTCCGGTGACGGACGATGTCGATGATGGCTTCATTTTTATGTCGGTTGGTCTTCCACTCCTCGTACGAAAAAGCGGTTCCCGGTTCTAGATGTTTGATGCGCAGCAGACGGTCTAATTTCTGTTCATGTTTCACCACGGCTTGAAATCACCCTTCATCCAGTCGTCTGGGGCTGCGACGGGGGTGTTTGAGCCGTCCTCTGGGAGTTCTAGATACTCCTTAGCTCTTTGCCAAAGCTCCGAGTCCGGCGGAGGTAGCTTCTTGTCTAGGTTGTCGTCACATCTCGTACCCCACTGAGCCGCCGTTGCGCGTCGAGGTACCTTTTTCTACCCTTACTCGTTTGGTCATCCTTGCTGCTCTGTAGCGCTTCTTGCGCTTTGCGGTACATTTTTATCCTGGGTTCGGTAGGTACTCTGAACGCGAGCGCCCATTCAGGAAGCTCATTCTCCCATTCGACCCCGTAGGTGATGATTCGTAGGGGGAACTGGCCCCAACTGCCCCTGATTGAATTGATCATCCCAGCCACTCTGTCCCTTCACCAGACAATCATTCCACGGCTTGATTGTTATAGAGATGAGTTTCTCAATAGCCTGGTAAATACCCTTATGAGCTGGGTGCAAGTTGTTGATGTAAGAGGTGATCTGCACCTCCGTCCCGAGGTCGTATAGAAATTCCACCTCGCATGGAAGACATTGGTAGTTGGAACTCCAATGGTAGAACTCGGACTCGTCACCATTGGGAGGGCCAATACCCCAGCATGGAGTGCCCAGACTGTCTATTTCCTCCTGTAAAGACTGGGAATTGACCCGTCGATCGTAAGGCTTAGGCGCGAGCGTTGCATCTTGATAGGAGTCCAGCACGTTGTCAAGGTCCACTTGTCCTCCGTCCGTCAAGACCAAGCTTCGTCCATAAACCAAGGGAAATAACAACGGATCGACCACATTCAACACGGTTTCGGGCTGCCAATCTAAAACCCTTTGTTCATGCTGCTCCTCCAATAAAGTCGGAACGGACCCTCTGAACGCCGCACTGGGAGAGTCTAGAGTTTCGGCATCCGCTTTGCACACGCAGGATCCGGTGTCAAGAACGCGGATATGGATCTGGAGATTCTCGCGGAGATCAACCGCTTTATCGTGCAACTCCTTTAAGCACCATTCCCATGCCTTTTCGCTCATCAGTGGGGTTGTGTCAAAGGTCTCTTGTTTCCATTCCGCGACAACTTCATCGCCGAAGATCTTCGTATACCACGCAGGCCGATCGGTGAGATGGTTCATCACGGCGACCATGGTTAGCTCGCGGGCCGTGATTGCAGGGGCTTGTCGCCACTCCACCACTCCGTGCGCAAAACGTTCGTTGGAAGGGAGTCCACAGTGGATCGGGATGCTTGCAAACCCTGGGACTCGGAGCGGACTGTGGCTAGTATTGTCGAGTGCGGTTTGAACCTGCTCTGTCACTTCAGTCATAAGAGAGGAATCTAGTCTAGTTATAGCATGCGGAGGTACCCTTCAGGGGAGGGAATGAAAGATGACTGGTTGCAATATGGACAGATAGCAGTATTCTTAGGCTGAGTAGCCTCAGCCTATCCTTAACTAGTTAAGGTAATTCCTGCCCGTCCCGATCACTGTAAAATTTCAAAATTGATTATCTCGACCAAAACGTATTAATTCAACTAAATAAAGCGAATCTTACATGAATTGATGCTGTGGCCAATCTACCTACACCCACTACACCTAAATGGGGCCCTAGTACATGACACGCGACGCCCACGCTATTTGACTGATGAACAGAGGGCACAACTTGGGGATCATCCCGAGTTGGAAGAGGCCCGGCGCAGTCTAGACAAGATCCGTGCCCAATACGAGAAGACTCAGCAACCTAATCTTAATGAAGAGCAAGCATTTCTGGATATCGAGGCGCAGCTGTCTGGTACAGTGGTCCAGCCCGCGCTGTAACAGATAGACGAGTAAATATCTTAATTACCGACTTTTTGCCAACGCCAGAATTCATCAAGCCCTTGCAGATTCTAGAGAATTCTGATATTCTCCTTGAGCCCCCATGAATCGAAGCCTCGTTCCTGTCGACGGTGCTGTTAAATCTGGGAACATCTTGGCTGGACCTGGGACCCCTGTGGTTCCTGGTAGCCGATGGAGTGCTTCCAGAGTCGGCCAGACATCCTCCGGGAATTGATTGTATTCATAGAGGCCGAAAGTGACCTCATATCGGTAGTACACAAGTCGTATTCGTTGGTTCACCATTGTGATATCTTTAATGTACTATCCTGGGTAGCTTAAAGTGAGACAAGTGTTACCCTTCTTCCACAACCCCTGTAGCCACCGACGACATCTTGACTTGAACTTAAGTTCGAGTCTGACTGCAGACGCCGAAACCATATGGGCGTTCCTGAAGTTTCTCGGCCCGTTCCTGCGGGTATCAAGGTACATCCAGATGTTTACCATCCAACCCTGGAACTTGCAATATATAAGATAGATTGTCAGTTTTATTAGATCCAAAAAACCTGTGTCTAGATAAACTAGGAGGGTAATTATGATACATTGCAAATCAAAGTAACACAATATACCAAAAAATCAAAACAAGCTAGGAAAAGACATATGCCAATGACCCATCAGAATATCGGCCACAGTGTTAGTCTAGATATACTGCCAGGCAGGAACATCCCCCTCATAAGTTATGGCGGTAGCAGAGAATCCAAGACACTCATCAACATTGCCATGGGGCACAGTAGCATTCTGAATAGCCGCAAACACCTGCCAGCGGTTATCATCAGCCGGGCAAGCCATGAAACCAGAGGCGCCCCAGCCATTGAAGGTGTAGTGACTCCAAGGGTCACCAACAGCGTACTGGAACGGGCCTCGCGAGGAGCCCTGGGGGATATTGGCCGAGTGAGCCTGGGTGAAGCTGAGGGCTCCATTGGGGTCAATGTAGACCTGCTGGCCGCCAGGAACCATGGTGTCCTGTTTATTGTTAGCGGGGATCGTCCTTTGTAGGCTATGAGGGGTATATAGTGTCTCTTGTGACTTACCAGAGAGGAGCCGCCAGGAGCGAAGACGGTTTGGTCTCCAGGTGGGCAGTTTGGCTCCACCTGTTCCGGGCAGTAGGAGGTTGTTTTCCCGCCGAGCCAGAACTTCTGACCGACAGCGTTCATCTGCAAGAAGTGGATGGGCGAGGCGGAGCGCATGGCCATCACAGTGAAGGCTGGGTTGGTAGCTGGCTCGGGGGTTGGTGCGGAGGCTGCTAGCAGGGGGAGGGCTAGGGAAGCGAGTGTGAACTTCATCGTGGATGTGGGTGGATGTTGATGTTTGGGTGTTGTGTGGAGTTGAATAGATGCTTGATTTGAATAGCAACAACAGTGGGCGGGTTACTGGGCCACTTTATATAGACCGATCGGGAGAGCAATATAAATAGAAGAGGCACATGGTCTGGGAAATTGAACTAAGGAAAACATCAAAAACATAGATCAAAGAATGGGACCCTCCGTCATTGACTGTCGGGTTTGACCGCCAGGGAGGCTAAGGTGGCGAATGTCTCATTCATTGGATGATGGGTGGGTTGCTTGTGTGAGTTTGAGACAGTCTCAAGGTACTATATACTCCATATTCCATATTCTGCATGGTTTATGCAACGGTGGGAGGTTGGGTTACTGCCGAGGATGCTATTTTTCGTCGCTCAGGCGAAAGAGATGTGAGACATGGAGAATCGTTCGTATGCCAAGAACGAGGGGAACCTCGAAGCGAATCCGAGTGGCTGATACATACATAAGTTAGTAGATTATCTTACCAGCCAAAGCCAAAGAGTACATTTAAACGAAATGCTAAGTACAGAGAGTAAGAAAAAAAAAAGAAAATTCGAGCAGGAAATTTTGTGTAGGACTTATCATAGTCAAAGTCGAACAAGCAAAGAGTGCAATTTAACTAAAATACTAAGTACGGGGGAGGAAAAGAAAAGAAGAAAGGATTGGATGGGACGAAACGGTTTTATTGTCACAGTTCAATCTGGTTTAAAAAACAATCCTTTAATTTGGAATCGATCCTAACGATATTTATAACTTTAATAAGATAGGTTTCGCGACAGGATTAAGTGCTATAGCAAAGGTTGTTATATGAAGGGAATTCTGTAGTGGGTAACCACTTTGATAATCTAGAAATCGTAAGTAGGTGACTACAATTGAGTGTATAAATATTTCTAGGCGCTTCCTCTGTATATAATTTTTTACAGGCAAAGTCTTTCTTGAATTCTAATTCGAAGGCCTCCCAGAGAACTAGCGTTTTGAAGGAAGCCTTATAAAATTAGCCATTGTTAACTTGAAAGGCTCTTTATTCCTAGTACAAGGAGACACTTACAGTCGCTTTTAAAATGAACTTCACTAATATTTCAAACGTAGATTGGAAAATTTAGGTACCATACAAATATACAATTATAGTAAATTGCTCTTCAAACAGTACAAAATTAGTGATTAAGATTACAAAGAAGAACCTCCAGGAATAGTTATGTATGATTATTGTAGCTGCAGCAAGAATACTATTGGAAAACCATACAAGCGTAGGTCTCACCATACAGGCATAGTTCTCAACTTGGTATCAACAGACATACAGTGACATTTTCAAAAGATATCTGTCATCAAATAGCACTTTCGGCTCTCACAATGATCCGAAAGCAGGTCCCTGTCTGCAGTATAATTTTTTGTTGATTAGTTGCACGAGCAACCAAGGTAGTTATTCGTGCACCGCCCATTGCGCCCATCACAGCCATTCTCATTGCACTTGCCCGTCTTACGACCACAGCCATAGCCACACTGGCAGCCGAGGTATTTGCCCTGTGGATACTGTCAGTAAGAATCATAACCGCCATAGTATGAGAGCAGGGCATACAGAGGTGCAAGTGATTTTGTCACCACTCAATTCTCCATGACAGTCATTGCCATAGCAGTTACCATTGGGCCAGCCACAGTTGTTGTTCGCGGCATCCGTTGCAGGGACCGCAGTAGCGATGGATGCCAGTGAAGTGAGCAGAATGATGCTGAGACGCATTTTCAGAGATTGTTCTGGTACAGGTAAATTGAAAATGAATCAGAGTGGTTGGTGGAGATGAACCAGAGGCGGTGGGATCTCGTCCCTATTTATGTGTTTGAGATAGGTGCCCTTCGAGTAGACCATCTCTACTCCGTACTTGGTGCTATGCAGTTTACAGCCCCAGCACTGCTGACCACCGAGCTGGTGGCCTCGATCATGACCGGGCATATGCCACTATGTGACCCATCCAATCCACTGCGTTCCTAGGCCAATCCTGTGACCTTTCTCGACCTGCAAGGGGGTTTGTATCACCTTGCACATTGTTCCGTAATATGATATGATATAATCCGCCTTGGATCTACTGGCTGTAAGCCGGCCAGAATACCTTTCAATTGCTAAGATTATTCTGGTTGGGAGTTCCACTGCATTGGGGTAGGATGTAACGGCTCGATCGTGACTGTACCACCGTAGTTGGGATATGCCGCCTTCGCGGACGAATATATATTTCAATGGGAGGAAATAGCTAGCGGTTAAGAGGTTGGGTCGGGGCCCCTGAGCTTGATGCGATATTTTATTGTTCGAAGCCAACCTGAAGTCGGACGTTTCTGTGGTAACTCATGGAATTATGCCATGCGATCCTTTGGATCAAACTGTCATGCCCGAGAAGGGACGCTAATGCTTATGTACGAACTTGCTTTTTCTTTGCTAATACCAATACTCATGATTCTTACTAATTTGTAGTTCATAGCCTTTTCCCCAATCCATTGAATTTAAATGCATTTATCTACGGAGTACGGAGTACTCCGTATGTATTTCTCTTATGACCCTGCACCTTGCATATACTGCATGTTGGGGGGGCTCTGGTTCGGCGCTGCAAACGTGGAGAAGACTCTCCATGCCGCTGGGTGCTTCAACTTCCACTGGCTCAGTAATTGACCGGAGAGCTTCCTCCACTGAGAGGCCTAGTTTGGGTTGTATCTGCCTCCGGGAACACGTTTTTGCTTTTGCTTCTCGTTTTCAGCGTGTAAATCACTTCTTTTTCAATTACAGGAATTTCTTACCTCAATCTCTCCCCTTTTACTAGTGATTACTAGTATTTTATGATTTGCTTCTTATTTATACTATTTACGATATAAATCCTATATAAAAAAAAGTAGGAAATGGGGTGGTTTTGGTAGTGCATTTTGCAGTAGTTTATGCAGTGCTTTCTACAGTGGTTTTTGCAGTAGTTTTTAATAAGAGGTTTCGATTGGGCTAGGGTATTATTTTCACAAGTTGTTAATAGTCTTAATATACATATGTAGGGTTTCCTAAGGAAGACTTAGATTGTTAGGTCAGAATGCCTATTAGATTGTTAGGATTCTATACTTAGAAATTTGTAGATCTTCTCTCCTTGTCTCAGTTTATAATTAACATCACCACATCATTACTCGAATACAATATTGTTTCTCGCTAACAGTCGGCTTAACCCGCTAACTCACTTCTACGTTATACGTTATTTATTACTCAAAACTTTCCGTAATATAGGTCGAACACACCTCTACTCACGACCCCCACGCCCTCATCATCGTCACAAACACCTCGCCTCCTATTCCCCAGAAAATGACAACGGTCCACCAACGGCCCGAGCCATGAAGGCATCTATTACCAAAAGAAAACCCCTGGGAACATACCTCGTTTCCAAGATAATCGCACACTGTCCAACGCCACTGACGCCCCATCTGCACCGGCAAACATGCAGCAATATCCTATGTCTCACCGGACCCTGCATCCCACTACAGCCTATACCGGCTAATCTGGCCATGCCGGGCTTGCCATCTGTGATGTAATACTAATCTATTCTGCAGGGACACTGCAGCGCGCATACTCGCGATCCCCTCTGTTTGTACCTCGCAAATGTCAGCTCAACGGTGGCAGGGGAATACTACCCTACCGCAACCGCAGTGGCATAGTATTTTCAGCTGGAAGACGACATTGCCCTGTCTCAGGATGGGGTGAAGGTAGGCAGAGCCGGTTGGGTGATTATCGAATATCCAATGTGATATTTCCTGACGGTGTTCGGTGATTGCAATCTGTCAGGAGAGAAGTGAGGTCAGTTCGTTTCACGGGTGTGTCGCACATTGTCCGACGCGGGGTGTTTGTTGAGGTTGATTGTTGTGTTGGACAACCCGGTCTTCTCTGTTTTCTGTCAGGTCCTGTGTTGTCGGTTTTCTGTCAGGGACGGTGTGACGTCTTCTATGAGCTGGGCTGTGTGGCAATGGTGATGGGCTGTTTTTTGTTCATGTGGATATGGACTTATTGTACTACGCTGGGTGTGAGATGATACTATCCTTATGGATCATGTAGTCTGTAGGGATGTGGCTTGCTGGTTGTTTTCTAGAATTTACTAGAAGGTGGGTAGGTTAGGCTGATGAATCTTGGGCTGAAGATTGGGTGCTGTTTTTGATGGCTATTTGGGTGAATGAATGGTCTGGCATGTGAGACACAAGGTTATACTGGCTGGCTAGTAGATATTGTTGATATCAGAGTATGAGAAGTGGAAATAGTGTGTATTTTGAAGATATGGAGCATCATAAGCCTCCGATCCAATGCGTATTCGATGGCTATGGTATTTTGAACAGCTATATTGTATATTGTCCATGACCATACGTCGTGCTCTCATATAAAGCTACGACTACAAGATCCACTCACTACATGTAGATCTCACAGGCTCGAGTACGAAGTATAGTACTTAGAATACAATATCAGAACAGATAACTGAACTTCAGTAGATTTGGATATCAAAAGACTTTTTTCTATGGTCGGGCAAACAGTCTCAGCACTCAGCAATTCAAACCGGACCTCGATTCGCCGAAAAGAAAAGTGTATGTACGCGCGGGCAATCTGCCGCGGAGGATATGAATAAACACAGCCAGAGGCCAACAAAAGGATGGGGAAAAAAAAGATACTCGAAAGAAAGCCATGAAACAAAAACCAGACAGCAAACCCCCCAGCACCGGTCCGTGTAGCAATATTGAAACCTGCAAGCCTGAGTCTTGCCCAGAACACCGTAAGCCACGCGCCGACATTTCCCCCCATGTCTTGATTCATAGCAAGGACAAAAAAAAAGAAGCAAAGATAAGGAAATATGAGACAATACACTGAGCTAAGTACGCCAGCCCGCATATCAGGTAGTGCACTATGGATCAAAGAATTACTCTTTTAATAGTCGCCTTCGTCATCGTCGTCTCCATCTCCACCTCGGCGGGGGGCCCTTTACCCCATCCTTGCGAATGGGGATCTTGATACCCTGTAGCGCAAAGCATTTGCTGAGCTGAGTGCTCTCAATAACACCGGGGAACTTCTTGGCGGAGAAGACCTGGAAGGGTTCGGAGAAAACCGACGCTAGAACAGGTGCGGTTCCATGATTGATAACCGGGGCACCGTTAGAGGCTTCGCTAGACGACGTGCCTACGTCAACGAAGCTCATCTTCAGACTAGATATCTATTAGCGATTATTTCGAGCGATTCGTATTACCCAATTGACTTACCGGAAAGTGCCTTCTGTCCGTACGCTCAAATCCTGCAAAATGAACCACACACCAATTTTGTTGTCGGGGTCGGTCAACCGGAAAGCACTGGCACTGAGACTTCCGATCAGATTGCGAGTGAACATGCCACCCGGTCCACCCGAGACGGGTTGCGCAGCGGGCGACATAGACGGTGGGATTTGACCACCGGAGTAGTATTGTGGGTACGTCACTGGCTGGCCGTATTGATTTTGGTACGCCACCTGCTGACCGCCATAGTAGTTGTTCATCTGTGGTGGGTAGTTCACCGGGTACTGGTTTTGATTGTAGCCCGGGTAGGTCGGAGAGACGCTCTGAGGCGGGGGAGGGTATGAGGAGGACATGGCGGTAGAGATGGAGGGGGAGGTGGCGGAATGCTTGACGAGGTTGACTTCGTTGGTACCGTCAGCATTCCATAGGTCGACCGTGAGCACATAGAATGATGTATCGATTTCACTAAAGAGGGAGAGAGGAATGGTTAGAAAAGCCAAGGGTTATAGAAAGCCCGCAGGTTGGACATACTTGATATCGATTTCCTTATCGGTTTGCGCATCGCGCACGATCAGACGAATGCATGGTGGGGGAGTGATGGGTCTCCGGTCCTGGGGCGCGTGTCAGGGAGGTGGAAAAGAAGAATTGCGGAAAAATCACCCACCTTATCACCAAATCCACACATACGAGCCCGAATGGGCTGCTGCACCACCTGTAATGACCAGGAACGCCCATCTTGGTAGTTTGTCACGGGTGCCAAATGGTCGGACTGCCGTAGCGAGTTGGGCCCCGACGGGTACTGGACGGACGGAGCAGAGATGCGATCCATTGAGAGCGGAGGTGGAACGGGATGATGTCTATCCTCGACGGCGTACATGGTACCAGATTGTAAGGAACCGAGGATGACTCTCGTGATAGATAAACGGGTCCTTGTTTTTTTTATCGATCTCTTTGATCGATCTTAACTACCTGGTTGTTCGAAGAGAGGTGAGGGGGTTGAGATGCGACATGCGACCCCGCGGGATGTTCAGACGTCACACTTGGAGCATCGACTCCGGACTAGAACAGAGAAAGTGGGTGCACGCAAAAAAGCAGCAGTTCCCTTGAATGTATCGAGACTGATCCGAGCCGGCCAAAGCGTCTTGAAGAATCCGATTCGATTGCGATGGGCAGAAAAGTGAAGCGAAGGGGGTTACTCGGCGGAGAGTTTTATTCGCGAACCATAGAATGAGCTCGGGGAGTGGCGATATTAGAAATTGAAGTGTTTTCCGACCGGAATCTATGTCTTTTGCAAATATTTGTGTTAGCATTATCTTAAGATCTGTTTTAAGCTCTTTGAGATTTGCTTCAACCGCATGACGCTGTCAAAGTACGGGAGATTCACTGCCACCAAGGGGATTAAAACATACTCCACACAAAAGGAAAAAAAAAAGGTATAATTTCAGAGAGGTAAAGAAGTAAAAGACGTTCTAGGAAGAAGAAAAAAAGGGAAAGCTGAAAGAAAGAGATGTGACAATGTTACTCTCTGCAGGAACCTGGACCCAGACCGTCGGGTTTCTACTAATGAACTGACGAATGAAACATCCTAGACTGTTCAAGTCCGCATTCGGGGATGTTCATATAACCGCAAACGGCGTCCACCTTTGAAATTTTCAGTTGGACATATTTGACCTCGGGAACACTATATTTTTTTTATGAAACGGGTTGAACGGTCGGGCAATTCTCGGGGCCGTTGTTCTAGGCTTTTTATACTACTAGTACTACTGTAACTACTAACTATTAACTACTATTACTACTACTATTACTACTACTAGTACTCCGTACTAGTAAATATATTCAATCTTAACCTGAAAGTTCAATTGTACATGCAATATCGTGAAATTATACATTCCGAAAGTACGTATCTCTCTCTAGATCGAGTACTAGGTCTATATGTACATAACCCCTTACTGCACAGGGCTCCCACGAGGATGACAGATCCCGATCGTGTGGCAACCCCTCCAGGACTGATTTATCAGTATGCATCATTGTTATACATAAATTGAAGTGAATATGCCCTTACCGACAATGTAGGGGTGAAATATCGATTCTAAACTAGGGAGCATTCCTAAACTACCCCTTGGAAGATCAAAATAGAAAAGACAGGGTAAAGATGACCTTATCTCCATTCAAGGGGTTGTATTCATGTAAAGGATGGATGTGATATTTGTAATTCCAAAATCCGGGGTATCTAGGGAGAACAGTCCTTGCCATGAGTTCCCCAAGCCCGTCATATTAGCGACCTCTCGCGTGCGGGGCAGCGCCTTCTACGCCACCCGCTCCCAGCTGGGGGGCCTCTCCAGCCTGCCCGTCAGTCTTCGTGCATTAGAGCTTCATCGCTAATGGCCACCTGACCAGCTCGCACGCTAAGTGGTCTTTGCCTAGAGTTTAATTGGCGCTAGGCCTCGGAACAACCGCCAATAAGTCGCAGTAACCTTTACAGGCGGTTATGTGCACGAAAAGTTGAGTAACTTCCGCGCAGCTCAGACTAGCTACTACCGAGCTATTCACGCTGAGAAAGTAGGCAAACATGATCTCACAATTACTAGACTATGGCAATGCAAATAGTGAGGATTCAATCTTGAGTCATTAGATCCATATTGACCATTCCCCATCTCTTCCAAGTTGCAAATTCATTCATAAGGTGCCCATCCTGAGGTCTTCTGTCAACAAATTCAAACTCATTCGTCGCTCTATTTCAAGTCTCCCGTGTTGTGGTTTACATGAAGGAGGGGGTTATCAAACCCACATCGATATCCCTTGAACGCCCTGGCTCTCCGATCGAAGCACTATTCTGAAGTGCTGTCAATTCTCCTGGCCAGCAAATGACGCCTAGAGGCCATAATCCTGATATGGATGCTATGATGCTAGAGTCGAGTCATATGAGTTCCTTCCGATGTACCTCTTTCGGTCGACCGTGCCGTTGCGGAAGATGTCAATCGAATTGTGTTACACATCCAACCGTATACCGGTAACTACTACGGCATAATCTGGCTGGGCTACACTGTGTTCTGTGTTTTCTATAATTCCCACTCCAACAAACACCATGAAACTATGACTTCAGCGATATTGGCTGAGGGCTGTGTTTTTAGCAGGTTCCTCACATTGGCATTGCTCTCTGCAATGAGATATTAACCACAAGTTAAGACTTCATATCATTGTGCGCTTCGGATGATTCGGTCAATGGTGGTAAGATAATATGTTCAGGGAGGCTTAACTAGCATATCGCCGCTAAGGGTACTCTTACGCCTGTCTACCCTAGATGACTTTGCACTGTCCTCGAGAGTCAAGGTTCAAGGTGGTACCAACAACAATATCAGTCATGATGGTGTGCAGTATATCAAAAATTTCGCCCGAATTAGCTGACACTCTCAGTGGCGGAAGCCCGGCCCATATACAACTCAGGATGGCACAGATATACGCGTCGTCGAAAAGCCAGTGGTGTGTTGTAAGGAATTCAAGGATGCCTAAAATGTTTTTGCTGGCCACACCGCCACCAAACTCCAATCTCCCAGTCTGCAGCCCAAACTCAGTGTCCAGACCAATGGCACTTAATACAAACTTGGGTGAGATGCACCAACGCCATGAAACATGCCATTTTGTCCTGCAATGCCCATCAAGTGGCGCTGCTGTATCATCAGCACCAACATCTCTTAAAACACCCGAATCGGGGACTAAGGCCCGTGCTCCGCTATCAATGCAAAGGCAAGCAGGTCATCACCGCATCCCCCCTCATCTTGGCAGGAAATCAGATGGTAATCATCGGACTCGAAGACACCAGAAATCCCCCAAATGTGCATCTTACTACAACATAGGGATTGGATTACCCGCGGAGCTCGGCATTGACGTCGCTCCGAGGTCCAGTTCTACTGCAGTGCTACACATCACAGCTTAACTAATCAGGTAATTAACGTTTGGGATGGACATGCCAGACTATCGCTCGGAGTCCCCAACTCCATCCGGCTAACCAACTGGACCATTATTGCTGCGGGATATTTCTGATGCAGCTATGATTGCCGCTAAGCACAAAAACTCATCACATCACATCCTACATATTCTAGGCCTAGATCAACGGTATTAATAATGCCCTTGGAGCTTGGCCAAAAGCTTCACCTTGCTACCAACCCAGTAAACATGGCTTGGCAGGCGGTATCTTTTTCCGCCCACCAAGCGGGTGCACTATTTCGAATATTCAAGGTTGCTATTTGATCTCCCGGGGTCCCGAGGCCCCGAGCTCCCTGTGCTGACTTCATGTAGTTCCCTCAAAAGGGTCGACGGCCGGATGACCCTTCAATGTAGTATTGCATCGGTGGTATCGGTCAAATCGAGAATACTGATGAGGTGGCGCAGCTTAACATCCTTGTATGGTCACCCTGGGTAGTGAGAATGTGCTTATTGGCGAAGTGAAGGTATCAGCCTTGCACAATGCAAGCATTAAAATAATTAGGGATCTGGTACGGAGTAATCTCTAGATGATTCATCGGTATTGAGGCGCAAAAACGGTTCTCTTTATAAATCCGCCCAGTAGATCCATGTACGGAGTACAATTAGCCTGAATCCGGGAATTTCGCTCTCCCAAAGCGAGCCCCGTACGCCGAGGTTTAACAGTAAAAATTCGATCTTACGGAGAACTACTCCGTACATTCGTCTATATATCCGAGTCCAGGATGATCACCAAGCACGCCATTCATTGACGCTAAAGCAGACTACCCCAGTCACAGCTACCATAGCGTTAGCCACAAAACCGCAGAACAAAGAAAATACCTTGCGGCTGAGCGGATAGCGAGTCAGCCCGACAGCACTTTGTTATCACGTTACTAGGAGCGGGGGAGGGGTTTCTTTGATCAAATCTCGGGATCTCTTAGCCCAAACACACAGGGCTTGAAATTAGTAGAAAGAAGCATATACGACCGATATAGTTTTCTCAATGTTTCCATTTCTAAATTCGAGAAGCCCTATGCCATAACGGTTCATAGGGGGGAAATGTCCGGGCTTACGGGTAAATCATTGATGCCTAAGGAAATGATATGCGACAACCAATGGCAGTGTTCTCAAGGGATACGGGGCTTATAGACGAAAGACCACACCGTATAACTAATCAAAAAGAAGCTTAGGGCATGGGAAGATCACGGGCCATAGATATTATGAAAGAAGTTCACGTCTTCCCCGATCGGGAAAAAGCATCGCTCGTCAACTGAAAACTTATTTCGGATAGACTTGGCCGGCCCCATATTACTAGACCTGAATGAGGTTTAGTGTGTATTCTTTCGTGGGGCTAGGTGGGGGTTGCCGTAAACTGATTTCCTTTCTAAGGTTTCTTTTTTGTTTTGTTTTTGCTTTTTGTATTGAATTGGAATGTTTTATATGATCTGCTTATACTTAGGATAGAGTCCCGAACATCTCGTATTATTTCAAAGGGTATCTTCATACGTATACTCCGTATATGACAGATCTGGTATGCCGTTTTGAGTATACCAAAACACGAGAATATCGTTTTAAGGGCTCAGCTGGAGGTACATATTGAATAAATTTTCAAAAAGACTACAACTATTATATATGTACATACGGAGTACTATAATGTAATGTACTCAGTATAGGCCAATCGGACCAGGATTATGTCATTTGAAGCACGAGCCATCCTGCATTTACCGATTTGGGACAGAGCGCCACTCTTACCTCTTTTAGTTGAAACTGAAAATGGATATATCAAAATATTCCCAAATATTCCCAAATAATTCCCACTTACTCTTCCGCTTGGGAATGGCCGATATGACTCTTTTTATATCAACTTCTCTTTCTCCTGATATACTGGATTCTAGTCTAGGGGGATAAATCAAAATTTCACTACCTAAGCCTTACACTACCAATGCAATGCGAATCAACATCCTGGTCCAAAAAACGACAGACAATTATGCAAAGTGACCGGCGTGTTAGGGTATGATACCCCTGCTTAGGGCTTCGTGCCCGACCCAGTTAACAGCTTTCAATTGATAGCCAGGCTGGAGGGTCCAGTCCCATTTGCTTATCGCCCTCTTTGAATCAAAATCTCTCGCACATGTCCCCACTAACGCAACTCTCACAGTATAAAGAGCAGACCTCAACCTGTATGCATTGCCTAGATCGCAACATGCTCAGCCAGTATCCGCCTCGTCCCCGATTAACCCGGCTAGATAGCAAGCATGGGTCTTTCATCTCCTCAACTAGCACTTCGATATCATCCCCAACTACCATGACAGAGTCCTCCTCCTCACAGTCAAATTCCAAATCCCAAGACGAGCATCCAACATCCCTCTCAACCGACATCGAAGAAACCCTTGACCTCAAAGACCTCGAATTGATGATGCACTGGTGCACAACAACCTACAAATCCATGACCGGGGACCCCACCTCCGAACAAATATGGCAAACAACCATCCCCAAGCTCTCCCTCCGTTACCCAGCCCTTCGTCAAGGTATCTTAGCACTCTCAGCGCTGCACCTCGCCTCAACAAGCACATCGTCCCGACGCTGGCGATATCTTGAAACGGCACGCTCGCACCAAGCACAAGCGCTAACAGGCCTCCACATCGAGAGTGACGAAAAGGCACCGGAAGCAGAAAGTCAAGCGACATTTGCGCTGTGTTGTATAATGATCGTATTCACCTTCGGCTTCTGCCAGATCGACAGCGAAAATGACTCAAACGAAGAACAGCTCGATGTGCTGGACGAGTTCTTCGAGGTATTCCAGCTAACCCGGTGGCTAGTCAGCATCCTGGTAGCCTCGATGGAGCGTATTACATCGAGCGAGCTGAACGCGCTCTTCCACCCCGAAGACCTGCCCCCAACCATGCCGGACATGTCGCGGCTGGTGGTTCTCTCGCTACAGCGACAGAATGAGCTGGAGGCTATTCGGGATGCGACGCACGAGACGGATGTGTATGACTCGACCATTGAGCATCTCAGCCACGCGCTCGAGCAACTGATGAAGGGCGGCGAGCCGAAGGTATTTGCGTTTTGCTGGAGTTGGCGTATCCCTGAGGAGTTTTTGGAGCTGCTTCAGGCGCGTCGACCGTTTGCGCTTGTTATTCTAGCGCATTATTCGGTGATTCTGCATCATCTTCGAGGTTCGTGGTGGATGGGCGATTGGGGGAATAGGATTTTATCGGAGATCGGGGATCTTCTGGACCCGGAGTGGCGAGAGTTTATTAGCTGGCCGATTGATGCGACAGGTTGTTTCCTTCTGAGGACTGAGGTGCGAGTGCGAGTGTTACCCCCGATTGGCTTTTGATGAGTTTGCATTTCTTGTTTGATGCCCTTTTTTTTTCTAAGTGGCGGGATTAATCAGCGATGCATCTAATGAGACAATGAAGCGTGTAATTAGCATAGACATAGCATATTTTCTTCAATTGAGACAAGCACCTGTCATATCATTTCTCAATAGAAAACAAAGGAAACACATGTAGTACACATCGAAGTGTATATCGATAAAGGAAAAGAAGAAACATAACCAGGCCCAAATCTAATGCGCCGTTCCTTTTTCCCGATATTCCACGATAGGTATAATGAAGCGACGACGCGACTCCCGAATATGCCGGGAAATGCCGATTTTGGGGGAAATTCGTGCAAAGAAAAGGAAAACAACTCCACAACTCCTAATGACTGATGGGAAGAAAAATAGAACCATCCAGCACTGCCCGCAGTGATTTCTCTGATTAGGTTCTGCTCGGACAATCCTCTCTCCCCGGATCGGCACTGCAGCCAAGAAAAAAGCAAAATATCCGCCAATCCAGACCGAACATCAGCCTTCAATGAGAACAAATCAATCGACCCTTCCCCTAATAACCAATAGTTTTAAGACGAAGAAGAAGAAGGTGAACCCCTCCGCAATTCCTGTCTCTCCTGGGACATCTCCTTTACACGCTCCTTGGATTGCGTGCGCACACGCATCAGCTCTGCTTCCTGCTCCTGGATCTTCTTCGCGCGCTCTTCCTCTTCAGGAGTGGGGATGTAAGCGTTTGCGGCGCCGCCTGTGGAAACAGCCCATCCGTTAGCTCAGCTGTAGCTTTTTAACTCTTGCAAATGTTCAAGGCTGCATTCGCTCATAGATGTTATGGCTAGAACATACCTCGGCCTGTGTGGTGGGGCATCTGTTGGGCGCGCAGTGGCGGTGACTCTACATCTTGGCTCTCGCGCGCAATCTCAGGTCGCTCGGGGTCATTGTGTACCATGTTTCCTGAGCCGCCGCGGCCGGTTGTATAGACTTCTTGCTTGATTGTTGGTGTGACGAGGTCTTTTGGTGAGGGTGTGCTTTGTTGCCGGGTTATATTGCCTAGGACAGTGTGGATTAGTGGACTGGAGTGGTGGCGCATATGGCGAGAGATTGTGGAAGGACACCACTTACCTGCCCCTCCGCGGCCGTATGAGATGTTTCTTGACATGATGTAGAGAGTATGTGAGAGCAAGGATTGATGAATTTGAGAACGTCGAATGCGTAGAATGCGGCAATTTAAACGGGGAGAAAGAGGGAGCTATGTCCAGGTCAGGTGGTGGGGAGAAATAAATTGGTCAAATGACGACAGACTTTTTTTTTTTTTTTTCCTTGGCTCTTACACTAAAAAACTATATGGGCAGATGTTGTCTGGAGAAACAACCCGTAGATTCTCTTATATATTTTATATCTATTCTATATATCTTCTTCTATATGTTCTATATCTGAGAACTCATAGTTATCTAAACCTATTTCTGCGCTAAGCCAATGAGGTCAGGGTCCTCTACGCCTCTTAACTCGAGCCCCATACTGATCCTGGGAGAACTTTAACCGAAAATACGGGGAAATTTCTCTTTCACTTTCTATTTCATATGTATAGTACATAGTGGAATATACCTATCAATTGACATCCCTATTCTGTTCGTCACAGTCTGGGTATTCCTAGCCTTCATACTATTCTATATTAATGAAGGCAACGTTAGCATGGGCCGGGAATAAATAGAGCATTTCACTATATATATATATAGTCTGGATATACGACAGGATTAAGAATACCACCTTCCAAGTTTCTAAAAAGCGAGATATCTTATAGCTTATATGTTTGCCCTTTAGTATATCAGGTTTGTCCCTCTCTTCTACTATTTATATCCTCTCGCCTCTCGCTATATCTCCCTTTCTACCTTCCACTGCTACGTACGTATGTACCCTTTGCTTATTACCAAACTAAATTATCATATCCATTCAACAACTTGCTCCAATACTTGATATAATAAAACTTAAATTAATAAGCTTCTTGGTTGAGGAGCTCTACCATCTACTGAAGAAGTAGGTTGATTTTCTTCTATCATTTATACTAAAACCTACAACTATATTGATTGTTTACTCGGTCTGTTTTGCAGGAAGTTTATTGACTCTCACTTAATATGCCGCTTACAAAGTTATTTAGCACGATTGAGCAAAGTGTCCGTGACCGAGTTGAGACAGCCCAACATGGCCTGTCTAGCATATAGCCCTTCAACCATCCGTTAGGCTAAACGCCCCCAGAGTATCCGTGATATCGTGAATAAAATGTCGTTCATTTTAATTGGGGTCTCCAGCACCACTGACCTCCCATCGAATTCGGACGACAATAAACCATAGAACCAGCCCATGTAGCACGACATTATGACTGGGCTGGGCTATTTGTGCATATTTGCCTACCTGGTGTATACTTGGACACCCGTGAACATATTGTTGTATAATCCAACCGTCGATCATCTATACGCGTTCTGAAGGAACTCCGAGTCATAGCTTGATAATGACATGATATGGGATCTGATATGGGATCTGGTATCATTATATACGGAGTACTATGATCATAGATCCGAGAAGCGATGCTGACATTGAGATATAGGGTTAAATATCAGATTGATTGAATGTTTGTTGAAGAAGTAAGAAGCCAAGAGTGAATTAAAGAGTATGAAATCTAATATGATCTCTTTTAGGATGCAGTTATTCCTGTTCATGAATGTTGTATGCGCCTTTCTCCCTCAACATCCATCTTCACTTCCCTTTACCCATCACCACTCTCTTCTTATCACAAACTTCAAGTATCGTTTCTATTTCTTCACTGGCTCCAATGTAGGTTAACATGAACCTTGACATTATGAGCTCCTCCATCGAGGAGTTCCCTTACCCAGTGCTGCTACCGGAAAAGTGGGTTCAATTTCCTGTTATATGTGGGTACTTATGTACCATCACTTTAGTCTTTGCCGCTGGAGCGAGGAACCCTCATTTCCCATTGAACGACATTATCTCTCGCTTGGTATACAGCTGATAAGTTACATAAGAATAGTTGGCTACTTATGCGGCCTTGTTGAGTCATTTTGATAGTCATTTTTGGCGGTTTTTTAAGTAGTCCTGCTAGTAGTCTTTTCAGATGACTTTATTTTTCAGGTATTCCTTCCCTTTATTAGTGTTATACTTAGAAGTGAAAGAAGAATTGGCCATTAAATACAGGATATATAGCTGTAACAGTTTAAAATGTGCATCACGGCTTTTCCATATATAACATTTGATTTGTGTCGTAATGCTTCGGGATAGCCATAGTCTGCATCTGGTTAAAGTAATCCGAGCTGCAATTTATCTCCTTTGTCCATGTAACATATCAGATCGTGATGATGTCTGTTGTGGCTCTTCCAACATTCGGGCCCATTCCGCTTACATAAACCGGCTCCACCTCCGGTTCTCACTTCACCTCAAGACTTGGAATCTGCAATTAAATCGACTCCAATTCCTCACCAAAATGCACGCCAATCCCATCAGCATGTCTATCCGCACAACCATGTTCCTTGGCCGACTAAACCCCGCCGCGCCCTCGCTCGCCGGCGCTCTCCGCCCCCTCCAGACCACTCCCCAGATGGCATCCAAGCAACTCACACGCCTTAGCTCCACGACAGCTCGCCCGGCTGCCGCAACACTAAACGTAGACTTCCGGCCACAAATCAAGGCTGTGTCACCATCACCCATTGCCCTGCGCGCAAACTCGACCTCAGCACCCGCCAACAACGAAGTCAAGCTCGACTGGGACTCCTTCTTCAAGCTCCGCGCTTCCCGCCGCCGATACTCCCTCGTCTCCTCAGTTGCCAGCTCCGCTATCAGCACCAGCGTCGGCATCCAGGTCCTGTCCGGCCAGGACCTTGAACATCTCGGCGCGACGGTTATGGGTCTCGATCCGTTTATCGTCCTGGGATTGGCGACCGCCGCGTGCGGTGCTGTTGGATGGCTTCTTGGACCGGCTCTCGGAAATGGCATTTGGGGTCTTGTGTACAGGAAGTACAAGCCCTCTGTCAATACGGTGAGTACTTACAAGACAAGCGAGTGGTGATTCAAATCTGGCCTGTGCTAACCCGTTTTGTTTCCGTTGTGTAGAAAGAGAAGGAGTTCTTCGATCGCATTCGCCGGTTCCGTGTCGATCCCTCGACCAACTCGATCTCTAACCCTGTTCCCGATTACTACGGCGAGAAGATTGGCAGCGTGGCGGGCTACCGAAACTGGCTGAAAGATCAGAGGGCTTACAACCGCAAGCGCCGCAACTTCATTGCGTAATTACCCTCTCTTTCCCTCTCTTTTCTCGTGTGATATTGGAGCATTTCCTTTTTGTTTGTGTGAATAGGGTCGAATCTCTTCGAGCTTCTGTTGAAAACCAAATCTGGTGATTTTCTTTTTTGTCCGGGCCGGTGTTTATTTTGTTACAATATCATTAGCGGTCTTTGTAGCTGGGGCATTGCAATGTATTGGGAATGACCTTTGAGAACGCGGTCAATCTATAGCTATCTTTTTTTTCTTGACATTTGTTAAGACTTCATCCTTCGGGCGGTCTGATGTGCACTGAATAAAAACCCAAAGTGCTATCCTCAAATCATCAACATCCCATATTCTCCTATATCCCATGTCTTCAAAAAATACTGGCCTCGCTATTACCATTTCCAATGTCAAGCTTTGGATTTACAGCTTCGAAGACACTCTTGCTTTGGGATTCCGGCCAGTATCGACCTCCGGCCACCACGGCAAACTCGGCGGCGGGTTATCATCAAGGTTAGCCTTGAAGTTCGGCTTTCGCTTCTCAAAGAACGCCGTAACGCCCTCCTTCTGGTCCCTGTCTGATAGTAAGTATCCGCAGCCAACTTTTTCACATAGGTTTCACTTACTCCGATGCAAACATATGGTTGATGACTCGTGACTCAATGAGATGAGCAGCCTCCGCCGATCCAGTATCGCGCCACAAAAGTGCCCGATTGAGGTACGACGAAGCCGGGCTGACATTTTCGGCAATCTCGCTGGCTAGCTCGAGAGCGCGCGGCAGGACCTGTGATGCGTCGGGGAGGATCTCATTGAAAAGGTCGCCGAAGTGCTTAGATGTAGGCGGGAATATTCCTCCCGTGCTGACGAGGTAGCTGGCATTTGAGTAGCCGACGAGACGCGGGAGGAAATACGAGGAGCATGATTCCATGACGATACCTCGACGAGCGAAGACGAAGCCATACTTGCCCTTTTCATAGCCAATTCTAGAATGAGAAGGGATATTTATGTTAACAACGAGGCTCTGGCAGATATATGTTTTCTGGATGTGATTGACCTACCGGATAATTGCTGGAAGAGTCATGGTCATCCCGACTCCAACGGCTGAGCCTTGCATTGCTACAATTGTTGGCTTGCGACATCTATGGATGGCCAGTGAAACTCGTCCACCACTGGATTGTGTTCTTTAGCGAGAGCATACACCGGGCTATTAGGTGGACATCCCTCTTACCCGTCACGATGCTCCGTTGTCTTTTCTTTGCCACCGCCGAAACCAATCTCAAGGTCTGCACCGGCGCAAAACGTCCTTCCCGCGCCCGTCAAAACGACAACCTTGACACGCTCGTCGACATCGAACATGGGGAAGAGCTTCTCGAAGTCCAGGACCATTTGGTGGGTGAACGCATTATGCTTAGCAGGACGATTCAACGTAACAATGACAACTGGGGTGACTGCCGCTGTTCCTGGGGGATAGTGACAGACGGCGACATGGCCGGTTGTTTCAACATTTTCGTAGGAAGATGGAAGCTCAATGGGACTAGGATCGAAGATCATGATGGATGGCAGTATGGTCTTTTGTTCAAGTAGGCATAGTCCCTGTACATAACTGCATACCCCTATATATCATATCTCGGTTATATCCTTCAATAATCATAACAGCCTACATACATTGCAAACCGCGACCTCGGTTGGATGGGCTTGGCGTGGAGAAGCCGGGGGATCAGCGACCATTAGTAAACCCGCTGCGGAGTCGTGGATTTCGATATTGACATACATTTACTTTGTATATGTACAAGATTGTAGTCCATTCGATATCCCAGTGATATTAGAATTAGCTAAGAAGCTATATACATATAAGTTAGAACGAATCGTTCCATGCAATTTGGACTCAGTCCCAGTAATACAAAATGCTAGTTGTAGAATGGACATGATGATTTAGTTTGGTGACAAGAAGAGCACAGTAATAGACATGGGTGGTGAAGGGTGAGAGGATATAAGTAAGGGAAAAGGACAAACCTGACACGCCAAAGGGCAAGCCGTTACGGGCATTGCACGATATTTCGCCTTTTTAGAGGGTGAGGATTATTAACCCCCTACCAAATCTCGTCTATCCCGAGGTCATGCTATATAGTGCTTCATACAAGCTCAGACCATTGCCAGACGATTTGAGAACCTGAAGTCTGTAAACCAAGACCATACCCAATTTGTTCGAGCCAGAAAAGCTCTTGCTCTAACCTAGGAACTGACCACTAGCCAGGGCAATCCAAGGCAGTTCTTTATCCCAGCAGTGTTGCATTAATTGACGTGCATTTTGAATCTAGTAAATACGGTGTCAGCTAATATCTTCCAACAAATCTTAGGTCGGTATACAAACGTACCTGTTTCATGCCTGAGCTCTCCAATACAAAGAACCGGTCTAAAAGCTTAGCCCTTTGAACTAAATCTCCGGATTCACAACCGGCTGTGAAGAGCGGGAACAAGGAGCAGACCTCGGTGGCTGCACCAGGACGCATGCGTCCGAGGGCATCAATGAGCTTGCGCAAGATATCCTGGACGGGAAACGAGTCAGGTGGAGACCCAAGCACACGCCGATGGAGATGCAGGAGACCGGCAGACCGGAAGGCTTCCTCGATGGCTATCATGTCCGCAGACTCGACGCCATGATGGTGTTCCGGGCTAGTATGAGGACGCTCGTCGATCCCGTCGATATCACCGAGTACGGATTGCGCTTCCAGGACCATTTCCGCAGATGCATGCCAATCATGTCTAAAATTACCCATTTCGTCGAAGCGTTGATTGTCACATTGCTGCACCAGCCGAGCGAGACGGAGCAGAAATACTCCGGTGCGGGGGGTGAACCCCGTAAAGCAGTCAACACCGAAGTCATCATGACCGTCGGGGGCAGAGCAAACTGTTAGGACGGAGTTGTATATCATTAGTGGAGGGCCGGCTTCACGACATGATAAAGATCCCATCGTGTCGAGATAGCCCAGCCAACGGGCGAAGAGTGCCCCAATCCTGTTCCCAGGCTTTGCCATGCTCTCGCTCCGTGCAAGGAATAAATCGCGAGCGAGTTTGAGGTGAGTCTTCCAGGTGACTGGTACTTCAAATGTCCCCGGAGAAACAATCTTCAATGACAACAGCATAATGGCCGTGGCCAGGTGGCTATCGGTGATGTCTTCGTTAGATGACTCCAATGCCATACGCAAGGTTGGGAAAACCTGGCTAACCCAATGAGCGATTCGATTGGCGGGCTCGGGATGGCCTAGGTATCGAGCACGATGACTAGCAGAGTACGCAAGCAGTAAATTGAGGAGATTGGAATCACCAATTGCCACTGTTTGGTCAGCTTTCTGAAAGATACCATAACATAGACCAGCACAACTCACTTGATGGTAAAACCGAGATAAACGGATTATTATCGCAGTTGTGCGGGACAAGCATCCGAGCAGTGTGATTTAGGAAATGATGGAAGTACATCAAATTGATGGGGTTCTCCAGCAGCGATGACGGAAGCGGAGATAAGTACCTCGGGACATTGATGGGCACTGGGGAAGCGTAATAACCACTACAAAACTGGACCTGTGGTTCGGGGCCAGGTTGAGAGGCTTTCAAATGCGAGTGTTCCTCGTTGCACCACCGAGAACCGATCAAATCCAACGCATAATTGATATCTATGGCAGCATGATCGTTGTTGAAAGTCAAATCCTGATCAAGGCGCCCGGAGTCCAATCCATAATTGTCGGTCACATTATTCAGATATGTCTGCCATTTGTTCTGGGCCATTGAAGTCTCGTGAGATATTTGATCAGCTTCATTATTGCTCTCTGCCAATCCCTGACGATCGGGAGACAATTCATTGTGATAGTCATGTACAGGGTCAATGTTTTTGCTTGTTTCGCAGGGCCTCGGAGACGAGGTTGTATCATTTTCAGCAGTCGAGGCTCTGTGTGAATCGAAAATCATGGAGGACAGGCCGCCAGTTTCCTGCGGGCTGTTTGAGGATCTGTTTTGCCCTATCCTAGACCCAGCGCCAAGATGTATACTCTGGTCGTCATGCGACCCTCGAGAGAGATGCCCTTCATCACGAGAGTGAAAGATAGGTTGATCCGAGGAGTGATTGGAAGTATCTACAGAATGGCGCAGGTACGAGACTGGCTGCGACACGGGGTTTGTATGGAATGCAAAGGCAGAGAGTGAGCTGAGACTGGATGGCTGATCGACCGAACCCATATATGACGAGTTATCAAATCTCTGTTGTCCAAATTGATATTGCAACGAAGGCGCCGAGGATACTGATGTCGTCAATGGAGGAGATTGTTCCACCCAGGTTGAGGAAAACTGAGTCTCTAATTGACCCGGCGATGTCACTCCTTCAGAGCCTGAACCAAGACTAGGGGATTCAAAAAGCCCCACTGGTGCTGGTGAACTCGGAGATACTGCTCCCGGCGACGTCAATTCCCCGGCATGGGTGTTGTGAAATCCATCTGCAGGGTTGCTACTTGTTGGAGTGGGGAACGAAATCGGGCTCAGGTTGTTGATGGCAAATGAGTCCGAAAATCCAATTACAGCTCCTCCATACCCACTAGATTGCGAATTCGGTGAGTCAATTGATGTGCGTTTCGTCCTTCCTCCCCAGTTCAGACGGACGCTATAGTCGCAAGGGTCGCCTTGTCGCTGGCAATTAAGACATGCTGGTTTCTCCTCGCCACTATATAAATCATTGTTAGCTACGCGAGTATCATGCAGGGATCGTGCTACTCACCATTTTACTTTGCGTGCCTTGCATGGCCTAGTGCGATTGTTAACCTTGGCAAATCTTGGGTACATCTTGGTAACATACCAACATCCTTTACGGCTTCGACGTTTTGGTTCCGGTGCACCAGGTCTTCTAGGACGAGGCATTTCAGGTCTGAGGGCGTCTGGTCGAGTATCGATGCCTGTAAAGAGGACACGGTGACAATTCAAGATAACAGAGGCTAGAAATAGCCGAAGGTCACTATATGCTGCTGCGCCGCCATACAGGTTCAATATTTTCAATTTTGTATCGGTCCAATCGAGACGATGACCTTACGCTGAAAGCACGTCAGAGTTGGCACGCTTTCTACGTTTCGATCCTCGTTGACCCCAAGTAGCGACAAAGCGATAATCGACCAGACACCCACACCTAGTATACAAGCACATCGAGGTATGGGAGGGAGATGTGCCAGAAACAGTTCCGAGTCCCACTGTCCTTCAGAAATGGGAATGCAACTTGAGAAGCCGATAGTAACCAGGGTAGTGTCGATCTTGACAACCTTAAGATATGAAACAAGCTTCCAAACAGAAGATGGCTCTGTTCAATATAATCAATTGACCCACTTAGAAGCCAATTGACCTCACTGTGCAGACAAAGCGCACAGACTCACAACACAAGTGACAATTTTTTTTTTCATGCAAAGAAGAAAGCAAGGTTGTCTTTGGAGCGCAGACTAAAAGTGTGGGGAAGCACATGGGTAGAGATAAGGAACGATGAATCAGCCGGGTTATGTTATAATCCGATATGGGCCTCAGGTGGGACTTGGCCCACGGCCTTATCCGAGGAGAGCCCGATGAACCCCGACTTGTCACGTGTTCTTTATTTGAAACCCACGTCATAGCTTCCACTTGGGCAGTCCTAAGATGCACATTGGTTGAGCTACGCTTTGATAGCATTTTCAGAGGTGTAACTTTCTAAAGTACACCTCAGACTAGCACCTTTAAAGCGCCTTGTGTTCGAATTTGTTTCCCGGTATGGCCAAATCTCTCATCGATAGGCACCCACTTCAGTGGATGGCAAGCCCTTCCCGGGGTTTGTCGGCTTTGGTTCATGTAAGTACCGTGGTCCTTTCAACTTGTTATTTCGGTGCACTGACGGTTTGATTTCCAGTTGGTCGGACTTTCGAGCTTTTTGTGGTCGTTCAAATAGTATGTATCCTCTACCAATGCTGTACTTCGGGAGCTTGCTGACATTGTTGAAGCATGCACGAAAACCCTAACCAAGCGTAAGCTTCCGTCTAGTTTTGATATTGGAGACCACGCTAAACTTATATTCGACAGTAATGAAGCATATGGTTGGCATTTCCAATACCTCACCGTGATTGGCCTGTCATTGTCAACACTCACTTTTGCGGTTGCACTACTCGCGGATGTTACGTCGTCTCGACGACTGTTCCTAATCAAAAACATCCTATCAATATGCGGTGCCCCCCTTGAGGTTGTGATCAGTGTTTTATACTGGGGTCTTCGCTTGGTAAGTAATTTGATGCTAAATTCGATATTTATCTAACCCAAGTATAGATCGACGGGAGTTTGGTGATCCCCCCAGATGTTTTTATTCCGGTCCATGCCGGTATGTCTATAGGAAGTAAATTTGCCTTAGGATATCCCTAATAACACAAATATAGATATCAGCTTCCACGCAACACCGTCAGTGGTGATGTTGATCGACCTACTGCTCCTGTCCCCACCCTGGACAATCACCGCACTCCCCGCATTAGCGTTGTCTGGCACTCTCGCCTTCAGCTACTGGTTTTGGATCGAACAATGCTTCTCTCAAAATGGATGGTTCGTCGATAATCTGGTACTTCGACGTCACTCACTAACTAGTTTAGGTACCCATATCCAATCTTCGAAGCACTGCCAACATCAGGTCGTATTGGCCTATTCACTCTCAGTGCCATTGTGATGGCATTAAGCACCATTACTCTGAAGTGGCTCCATGGACGTGTCAATGGATTCGGCAACCCCATTAAGCCGCAATCCCGTCCAGGTGATATCAGGCGAAAGGATGGGCTGTAGACACATGGGGTGGGAATGGTATTACAAGAATACCGTTGGCTGATCACTTGGCTCTTGTATCTGCATCATGTGAGAGGCGGCTCTGATCTAATGATAGCTAGTAGAAGGGGAAACAGGCGCGTGCGTTGAGCGTAAGCCGCTTGGCTATCGCCTGCTTTTCAGGTACATACATGAATTTCGAGGTCTCCATTGACTGCATTTACACGCAATATCTTGAATACAAACTATTCTGGACATGATACTATCAAGAGCCCAAAACCTCGAGTCCAATAAGCAAATCATCACGGGCGCTCTAAAATCTTTTCACTGTAACAACCATGCTGCCGAGAGCTCATCTGCGTAGGTGGGCCCATAGGAGGGCCATCAAAGCTGTCCCTGTCCCGCGCACATCTAATGCGGGGACTAGCGTAACTGACAGGGAAAAATAGCGTGCAAAACAACCTTACTATGGCGGTATGTTGGCACAAATTCTTCGGGGCTAGGGAGCAAAACCACTAGCGAGGCAATGCTGACACAATCCTTCCGGTACGCCGAGTCCACTACCGTGCAATCGAAACACGAGGAAACGCTTACCGTCGAGTCACGAGGCTACACCGTCAATCTCATGTTTAATTTTTAGTACCTGCACGCCTAGCTCCGGACTTTTGGCGGCAATCCTTGCGGTCACATCCGTGTGCTATCGGCCGAGTGCATGAGGTGCTATCGGCCGGGGTACCCCCGGGGGGTACACCCCCATAGACATAGAGGAATTTCTAAGCAAAGCCGAGGTCTCATGTTCCCAAGCGGGCCGTCATGGACTTGGCAGTGTCCATGGGGGACGGGAAGCGGTGGGGTCCGGGGTATGTGGGGGTTTACCCTAATTTTCCCCGGATGCCCAGACTTGGCCTATGTATCTCAAATACTATACTATATAATTTTTGGACTTCAATCTAAATCAAATAGTATACAGTGATGATGCCCCCTTTATTCCTGTAACTCGCTTCTAATATGGGATATGACACTTCACCCCACGCCGATCGTACCCCAACCACTTAAAACCATGCCGATCACCCCGGGGCCCCAACAATCAGATCCAAGCTAATGCTACAATCCCTGCACACGGGCTAGGATGTAACCATAATACCAGCATTTGGCGAGTCTCGATCATCTGCCGGATAAAAGCGTGGCGCGTTTGGCCACTCTTTAGTGCTTAGTGGCTTTTATTTTTCGGTTTTGGCGAGTCTTCCCTGTTCTTTTTAAAGAGCTCGCAAGTCGGCGAAAAGCAGTCGCACATTTCGGAGAATTCCCCCTGCTGATCTATTCGATCTTGCATCATGGCTTTTGATACTTCCGACAAACCAACTGACACCCGGTTGGAAGACCCAGAGAGAATTCTTGACTCCAAGGATCCGCTTACTGCAGCCGGATTTGAGGATCCCGACGCAGGATTGAGCGATGAGGAAAGAGCAGCAATTGTGTGTTATCTCTCTCAATTTACCCTAATTCAAAGTCCATTTGCAGTCACAGTAACTAACCAAAACACAAACTCGATAGGATCGCAAGCTACTATGGCAACTCGACATGCGCCTCGTCCCGTGGCTCAGTCTACTTTATCTCGTTTCGTTCCTCGATCGGTAAGCAAAAGAACCATTGCTCGCTTCTGGGGAAATACCGCAAACTAATATCACTCCTTTCAAGAACAAATATTGGCAACGCGAAGCTTGTCGGTCTTCAAACAGACCTGAACATGACCAATTCCCAATACAATGCAACACTGACTATATTTTTCGTCTCATACTCAGTCTTCGAGCCCGTGACTAACGTCCTGCTCAAGCGGTTGCGGCCGAGTATCTTTATCCCCCTCATTATGATGGCATGGGTATGTGAAATATTCCCTTCCTCTCTCACAGTAATCGTCTAATTCATTATAGGGAATTTGCATGACCTGCATGGGCTTCGTAAAAAACTTCTCTGGATTAATGGCAGTCCGCTGGTTCCTAGGCCTATCTGAAGCTGGTCTATTCCCCGGAGTAGGCTACTTCCTCTCGTGCTGGTACAAGCGCTCAGAATTTGGCGTGCGCATGGCTATTTTCTTCTCTGCGGCCGCGCTTGCAGGTTCCTTCGGAGGTCTGCTAGCAGCAGCGATTGCGAAGATGGATGGCGTGGCCGGAAAGCCGGGCTGGTCTTGGATTTTTATCCTGGAAGGCCTTCTTACGTTTTGCATTGGCGTTGCCTCGTTTTGGTGTGTCTATGACTTCCCTGATCAGGCAAGCTTCTTGTCGGACATCGACCGCAAGCGCGTGCTTAGAAGACTCGCCATGGATCAGCAATCGAGTGCTGAGCATGAGGAGTTTAAGATGGATTACTTCTGGTCCAGTCTGAAGGATTGGAAGACTTACACTGGCGCTATGATATATATGGGCGCTGATGGGGCGCTTTATGCGTTTTCGCTTTTCGTGCCTACTATTATCAATCAACTAGTGAGTTATGCCATGGGATTGGAGAGATTGGAGCTAACATGGTTCTCCTAGGGTAAATTTTGATATTCGCTGTTGCGCTCAGCATATCCCAGCTATTTACTAACTGACTGCTTCTACAGGCTACAGCTCGATTCGTGCACAGTTGCTGAGTGTACCCCCATATGCCGCCGCCGCCGTCTTGACAGTGACAGTTGGCTTCATTGCAGACCGTACAAGACAGCGTGGTCTCTGCAATATGGCTGTGTCAATTCTTGGTATGGTAGGATTCAGTATGCTGCTAGGCTGTGAGTCTGCCGGCGCTCGCTACGCGGGAACTTTCCTCGGAGCCATGGGCATCTACCCAGCCATTGCGAACACGATTTCATGGACTAGTAATAACACCGAAGGTAACTTTCACCCTGGATGCCGCTCTTATCCTGTATATATAATGGAATCGAAGACTGACTCGATTGCTGTCTAGGTGTATACAAACGAGGTGTCTCCCTCGGGTTTATCATCGGCTGGGGAAATCTCAACGGCATCGTCTCCTCCAACATCTACCGCGACGCTGATAAACCAACATACTATCCTGGCCACGGAGTAGTACTCGGCTACCTGGTCATATTCCTCTTTGGTGGATCCGTGTTGCAGTACCTCCTGCTGCGGCGTGAGAATGGCAAGCGCAGACGCGGCGAACGCGACCACTGGGTCCAGGGCTTGGACCGGAACCAGATCGAGTTGCTGGGCGATAAGAGACCGGATTTCATTTACACGCTGTGAACAACGGTGGGATAGCCAGATGGGTGTGGAAGGGAGAGCGGAGCCACATCGAGATATGAGTGTGAAATATGAACATTGTGATCATCATCATGATTCTAGTAGACGGCGTCACGTTTTGTAAGGTGTCTAGCAGAACGCGGTCGCAGCCTCGTGCGAGAGGTGTCGCAATTGTAGGATCCTTTAAGCCCCATCTCATACCTCCATCTCATACCGATTAACAATTTCCTGTCCCTTCTTTGGCCCACGCACAACATGTCGACTAGCCCAGCTAAGCACCTCCCCAGTATCAGGATTTATGCGGAATGCATACGCTGTGCGATACATATCATTGATACAGAGATGGTTTCCCCTGGCATTGAGGACCGTAGTCTTGGTCTCATTGCCGGAGGTTGAGACAGAGGGTGGTATAGGCGGCGCAACGAATTCGCCAGTATCCTTCTGTGCAGACACAGCTTCCGACTCTAGCGGCAAACTCGAGTCCGAATCGAAGTCGAAGTCATGGAATAGGTAGTCTGCTTCTTCCAGGCCCGGCGCAACTTTCACGAACCAGACGCTGACGCGTCCGCTATCGCTGTTCAAACGCCATATGTATTTCTTTGTCCACCGTAGGCCCGGCGGCAAAGCGCCTGTACCGACATTGCTAGGTATCTCGCCTTCTTCGCAGTACAGCCAGTCGCGTTCGGTTGTGGAAGGGGTGAGGGGTTGCGTGGTGAAGGTTGCGGTCCCGCGGAGCTCGCCGTTTAGGTCGAAGGGGTTATCGCTCCGGAGGGTTCGGGTTAAGGTCCAGCGAGTGTTGCTGAGGGAGGTTATTAGGGTTGAAAGGAGTTGACGGGAAGGCATTGTTGGCATGATAGGAGGGTTGTTTGGAGAAGGGAGGGAATGCGGGGGAGAGCCTTGAAAGGAATAATAGGTTATCATCCAATCATTGGGCTTAATCCCCTCGGGATAGATTTCTACTTGTTTTATTCTTATTCTTCAGGCCTTGCAAGGTTTACACGCTATGATTGATATAATAACCCCCCTATTAGAATCCACGGGGGAAATGACCTAAAAGGGACATGCAATTTCTCTCTGCCTTCTGTGGCTTGAGACCACATTGCACCTTAGTCCGCCTTTACCTGTTGTATTATATGTCAAAGGATAGAACCCCCAGTTTTCACGTATATTTATCTTACGTCTTTTTAGCCGGTCGAAAAACATCGAACCAAGACATAAATAGAATCTGACAGCCTAAGGGGGTAGAAATGTACATAATAAGCGAAGGCAGCGGGATTAAGGCAGTAAAGTGGTCTCTCAATATGATATAAGAATAATATCTTGTGTTCAATCTTGATCAAAAATCTATACTATTATACTCCAAGGATGCCTATATAATCTTATAAGTTTAAAAAGACATTGAAAACAGATTTATCTTATTCCAACATGCACGACTGCCGATCGTGGGCCCTTGGAGTTAAACAATTTATAAGATCTAGAAGAAACTGAACAGCTTCCTAAGCACGGAATACTCCGTATATATCACTGTACATCATATATGTCAGTACCTCCTTGCATGGGAAATGTATGATCTTCAGCCAAGGCAATGGTTAGTCGAAAATAGCCTTAAAACGTGGGATTCGGGTCAATCATTTACTGCATTCAGCGATGTAAAAGTAGAAATACAACATACTACTTACTACTTCATTTAAAGATTTAAAGATTTGGGTGTCAAGAGGGAATGGGAGATTTCCCGCTTGCGGAAATTAAAAAGAATCCAGTGCTACTGTCAGGCTACAATACTACCTATATACCATATAAGGTAATTAAAAGAAATTAAAAGAACTAGTGGCATTCGTAGCATTTAATATATAGTACCCTAATACTAACTAGTCCCTTATTCAAGCAGAACCAATTAAAAAACCCAAAGAAAAGTACGGAGTAGAAAATACTATATCCGGCATCGTTCGGCCCCCCGACTAGACCCAAAACCATTACTTTTCTGGTCTTTTGGTTGACTCTTCTTTCTCTCTTTTAACCCAACGCAGCTATGGACTGAAGACATTCTATTCAGACATCAACTTGAGCCGAAGGGCCCTTACATTCGCTATTTCAACCCCTCATTAACAAAAAAAAACCGACCACTCTCAAAATGTCACTCCCTACGCGCCTCCCAGTTCTCTTCCTCACTCTTATCGCCCTCGCAATCTCAGCCCTAGCCGCCGACAGTATCCTCCCCACATCTGCCTCCAGTACATTCCCGCAATGCGGTCTGACGTGCACCGTCCTGACAAACGCGGAGACTTCCTGCGAAGCAGCCGACGCCTCAACCTGGACCTCATGCTTCTGCCAGTCGGCCCTTCTCACAGGTCTCAAAACGTCCGGCAGCGTCTGTTCCACCTGTAGCGCCGCCGACCAAACCACCCTCTCAACCTGGTACAATAACTACTGCAACTCCGGCGGGAAGGATACAACGGACACCGCCGCCACAGGAACCAATTCTTCACCCGACGCAGCCTCTACATCTGGTGTCACTAAATCAGATTCCACCACCAACACGAACAAATCCGCCTCCGCCTCCGCCTCAGACGAGAATCCGTCATGGTATGTTTGATCCCCACACTGCAGCGCAAATTGGAGCCCCCAAGTACACCCGCACCGAGAACCAATTGCTAACCCAAATTCCCCTCGCATAAGGTGGAGTTCCCACTGGCGCTGGGTTATCATGCTCATCGTGCTGGTCATCGGATTCTCTGCCATCGCTGTAGTCGGCGTATGGCTCAAACGCCGCCACGACGCTAGACGGCCCAATCTCTACCACGGTGGCAGCAGCAGCATGCTGAGCGCTTCCCTGCCCGTTCCGCACGACGCCGCCTGGGGTCCCGGTCCAGTACCGGTTGTGCAGGCGCATGGCCTCGGTTCTGACTCTCTGGCTAGTAGCTCGCGCTCTACAATGGCGAAGACCAGCACTCCCGTCCCCGGGGCTCGGACACGATTGACGAAGATCGAACAGGAGTCTGCGGATGTGGAGATTCGCCAGGTTTAGCTTAAGGCTTTGTGTTTGATCTTGTTTTGGATATCTGGGGTTCTCATGTCCTTTTTTTTTCTTTTTCTTTCTCTCCTTATTTGCAATGCGCTACCTCCACACCATACCACCCGGCTATGGTTGCATTTCTTGGTGTTTGGCACGGATAATGGGCTTCACGCTGTGCGCTGTATCTTTCTTATTGTTGGCCTTGTGACTCTCTTTTTACTCTCCTTTACTTTCTTTCCCTTTCCTTGTTCTCTCGGGCTTTTGGCCTGGAGTATAGCGGACTGGATTTCTGCTGACGACTGCGTCGATTCTCTCTTACGCTCATATTCGCTATTTTCCTTTTTATTCAAGCTGTCTGACCAAGTGACAGAGTACATAGTACAACGCCTGCGCGCATTTCATGATTCCTTATACATATTTTGTAATACAGTATCTACCTGGATTTCACCCGGGGCTGGTGTCTCACGAGATACTAATGCTAACGATCTTAATATCAACTTCCGGTTTCTCCTTATGCGTCCGCACATTCTCAATCTTATGCACGATATCCAAGCCCTGCACCGCACGCCCAAATACAGTATGCTTATTATCCAACCACGGCGTCTTCTCCGTGGTAATGAAGAACTGACTAGCATTGGTATTGGGTCCGGCGTTGGCCATCGACAGGGTGTACGGCTTATCATGCTTAAGAACAGAGAACTCGTCAGCGAATTCCCCGCCCCAGATAGACTCACCACCAGTTCCGTCGCCTTGTGGGTCACCACCTTGGATCATGAATTTGCGGATCACACGGTGGAAGATCGTGTTATTGTAATAGCCATTCCGGGCATGTGTGACGAAGTTCTCCACCGCCTTGGGCGCAGCCGAGGGATATAGGCGTAGGTGAATATCACCGAAGGTTGTGTGCAGAATTGCAGCAGTGCCAGTCTCAGCGGCTTTGGTAACTGCTGTACCTGTGCCGGCAGCTGCCTGGGTTGGTTTCTCGTTTTGGACGTCCCGGGTAGATTTCGAGATTTCTGTTTCGTTCGTAAACATGTAGAAGCGCACTTTGGCGAAGCCGGTGCTGAAGAGAATGGGGTCGCGTTCTTCGGCTTCCTGGAGGAGTGGGTTGCTACTGGCTGCCATTGAGACGGTCACGACACCTTTGCGTTGCGGTTGTCCTTGATACAATGCGAGGTTGAGTGCTCGGAAGGGCTCCTCGCGGCCGTAAACACGGACTACCCGGTTTGTGTAGGTATTGATGCATTTCACACCATAGAGGGAGCCATAGAGTAGGAAGTGGCCAGATTCATCAAAGGATACGTTTACTTTGCTGCGGGTTGCTTCGCCTTCGAGTTCGCGCTCGACAGCCAGGCGGCGCCCGAACTCTACTTCGTCAAGTTCGTACGGCGCTGTCCCGGCTTGCTGCATATCCGTGATGGTGGTTATTGATTCATCGTATGTGCGGTGAAGTTTTCCAGTTGCGAAGTCAAACACTCGAATCTGTCGGTCTGGGAAGGAAACCGTGGCGAAGTGTTCGCCAGATGGGGAGATTGTGATGGCTGTCGGGACGGACTTGGCTTTCTTAAATGCAAAGAGATTTGTTGAGGATTTGAGCTCGAAGACGTTGTCAGGTTTCTCGAAAGATCCATCCCCGGCTCTCCAGTATTCAATCATTCCTGATTCGTCGGCAGAGACGACGCAATCGAAGGCGTTGTTGAACGCTAGTGAGACGACGGGGTTGCGATGGATCGACTTCAAAATGTGCAATGGCTGTGGATTTTCGCCACGTCCGTCGAATACCTGAATCGTATTACTTGACTCGTCTGTCACAGCTAGCAGGGGAAGCGAGGCCCCGCGCGGGTGTACCCAGCAAATACATCGAGGCACGAAGTCCAGCGTATACATCGACAAGAGATCTATTGATGCCAGTAAGTCACCAAACCACGAGAGTCGCAGATGCCGAGCTTACCAAATGTAATAACATCAAATATCTTCACCGTCTTGTCCACTCCCGCTGTCGCGAAACTGCGGCCGTCGGCGCTGACAGTTACGCCCCGTATCTCGCCTTTGTGAGCAAGGAACTCCTTCACGAATTCAATGCCTTCCGCCATCTTCTTCCAGAACTTGACAAACCCATCGACGGAGGAAGTGATCACAAAGTCTGTATAGGGTGCAACAGTCACAAAGGATAATTGGTCCTTGTGCATAAGAGATTTGGAGTACCGCGCGGAGAGTGGTAGCGCATTGATGTAGACTTTCTCGAAAGGAAGCTTGCGCCGCTTCTTTTTGGGGGCTACCTCCGAGGGCAGTGCAGGGCCGAAATCATCGTCGGAGGAGTCATCACCTAGCAATCGCATAAAGTTAATATCTATTACATGCCATTCGAGGGAGCGGTCTGGACAGTATCCATGATGCAGTGGACTCACTATTCTCAGCCTCAACAGCAGAGTGAGGCCGCTTGTTCACGGGAGCCTGAGCGAGTTCGCCGGAGTCAGCCATTGTCGATATTGACAGAAACAAAGTCAATTCTAGCGAAAGAAATCATCACGACAGAAAGGAAACGTCCAGAGGCATCCCGGGCGGTGATGCAGTGCAGCCAATCACAAGCTCGGGCCAATCGTGCGGCAACTTTTCTCCTTTCCCACCCCACTGTTGACAGGAGAAGTTGATTCAACCTTTCCAGCAAGACATTTGATCTTTGGTCGATTGCCTTATTCAGCTGGTCATCATGGTATGCTATTTCCCAATCCGACCGACGAGAGCGTGGAAAATATGTGTTTGCACTGGCTCACCTGTACCCCTCCCAGGCATCTTTCGGCAATCCCACACAGATCTTTGGTGACGATGTCATTGAAGAGAAGGGCGAGAATGCCCGTCTATCGGCCTTTGTCGGTGCTATCGCCGTCGGAGACCTCGTGAAGAGTACCCTTGGTCCCAAGGGAATGGACAAGATCCTACAATCTGCGTACGTGGGAGAATTATCGACAATCCTATGTCCTGATATAACCTCGGAAATACTGACATGGCTGCTCTCGCAGATCCACAGGAGACATCCTAGTGACGAACGACGGTGCTACGATTCTTAAGTCCATCGCCTTGGATAACGCTGCGGCTAAGGTTTTGGTGAACATCTCTAAGGTCCAGGACGACGAGGTGGGTGATGGAACCACATCAGTCACTGTTTTGGCCGCCGAGCTGCTGCGTGAGGCCGAACAGCTTGTTGCCAAGAAGATTCACCCCCAGACTATCATCGAGGGCTACCGGATAGCCAGCAAAGCTGCCCTCGCCGCTCTCGAGGCTATCGCGGTCGACCGCAGCCAGGACCCCGAGGCTTTCCGCAAGGACTTGCACGCCATTGCCCGCACAACACTCAGCTCGAAGGTTTTGTCACAAGACCGGGACCAATTCGCCAAGTTGGCTTGTGAGGCCGTTCTGCGTCTCAAGGGATCCACCGATCTTTCTCACATCCAGATTATCAAGAAGGCCGGTGGAAAGCTGAGCGATTCGTACCTCGATGAGGGTTTCATTATGGACAAGAAGGTCGGTGTGAACCAGCCTAAGCGGTTGGAGAACGCCAAGATCCTGGTTGCCAACACAGCAATGGACACAGATAAGGTCAAGATTTTCGGTGCTCGAGTCAAGGTCGAGTCCACCGGCAAGCTTGCTGAGTTGGAGAAGGCAGAGCGCGAAAAGATGCGCCAAAAGGTCGAGCGTATCAAGGCTCACGGTATTAACTGCTTCGTTAACCGTCAGCTCATCTACAACTGGCCCGAGCAGCTGTTCACCGAGGCTGGTATCATGTCCATCGAGCACGCCGATTTCGATGGCATCGAGCGTCTGGCCCTTGTTACTGGTGGTGAGATCGCCTCCACCTTCGACCACCCCGACCAGGTCAAGCTGGGTGGGTGTGATTTGATTGAGGAAGTTATCATTGGTGAGGACACCCTGATCAAGTTCTCCGGTGTGGCCGCTGGTCAGGCCTGCACCATTGTGCTGCGCGGTGCTACTGAGCAGCTCCTCGATGAGGCTGAGCGTTCGCTCCACGATGCTCTGGCCGTCCTCTCGCAGACTGTCAAGGATCCCCGGGTGACACTTGGCGGAGGCTGCGCCGAGATGGTGATGTCCAAGGCCGTGGAACAGGCGGCTCAGAACACAACCGGCAAGAAGCAACTTGCTGTCGACTCATTCTCCCACGCTTTGAAGCAGCTGCCTACCATTCTTGCCGATAACGCCGGTCTGGACTCCAGTGATCTGGTGACTCGCCTGCGCTCGGCCATCAACAATGGTATGACCAGTTCCGGTCTGGATCTGTTGACGCCCGGTGGTGGTATTGCGGATATGCGTGAGCTTGGTGTGGTTGAGGCTTATAAATTGAAGAAGGCGGTGGTTTCGTCTGCCTCAGAGGCAGCCGAGGTATGTAATTCCCTGTCTCTTATTCTTGATACTCGATTTGGAATACGTGCTGACTCTCTCCTAGCTTCTCCTACGGGTGGACAACATCATCCGTTCGGCTCCCCGCCAACGCACTCGGATGTAATGGATACGATTGTGATGACATGGATGAATTCATCTCTGTGCTCTTTCTATGAAGGAACTAAAAAAATGTGCAATAGAAGTTCAACTAAGTACATGATCTATCCATCTAGCCACTTGTGTAGTCTGCCAAGTAGATATACGGTGCAACATGAGCTGTACCCTGTGTTATTAGTTACCTCAAATATGGCTCGTAGCTTAGAGTTGCATAATGCGCCACTGTTAATGTACTAGATGCACATACATTGTTAACCTGGATCCTTACATAGGCAATAGGATCGAATGCCAAGACTGCCGCTTTATACAAAGTAGATCCACCAGGACATGGGTGTTGTATGCACTTGCTATATATATATGTATTCTACTGCAACCTACGTAATTTGCATCGTAGGACTTCACTGTGGTTTTTTGATAGATTTTACAACCCCACTAATTATAACGCATGGCATCATTATTGTAACCGTACATAGAGTGATGAGGAACAAGCCATCCAACCTCAATACTTGAATGAACAACGCTTAGAACCTATGCGCATTGTACAGCAATACTTCACGAGTACTGTCAGCCTTGAAATATATATCTAAAACACAAAGCTGAGTAGGACTGGGTACCTGAAAAAGGAGGCATCAACTCCCAAAACGGAAGACCCAAAGCGGTTTGTGGCGTAGCCAAGGCAGCAGGATAGCTGGAAATTCCAGGCACATACAAAGCTTAGTGTATGGAGTATAGCTATGTAGTTTCTAATCATGTCTTAGATTAATCTGCAGCTATAAATGTCTGTTCCGCACACTTGTATGTTGGATTTTGACATGACGATCATATTCCCATCCCGTGGGTCATAAAAGTGGGTGATGGAATTGGCATTGCTCGGCATTGCTTGGGCAGTTTATACTACTTCTCACTAGTATATAGAGACTACAATATATGAGTTTTGATAGAAGTGATACTAAGATCAAATGCACAAGGGATGTCTTAGCGAGTTCAATGTTTCATTTGCCTTCTGCAGGGTCGGATTTACCGCCAGGGACTTGAGTCTAACCGTCATCGTTTTTGTTTTTAGGGGCAGTGGACCAGCAATCCAGCAATTCAACAATCCAATAATCCAATAACCCCCACTGTAAAAGGAGAAAAAAGAAAGATAGAATCTATAGAAGATACTATATAGTTGGAAGAAAAGTGACTACATATTAAAATAGCTGTACATTCTTAAACGCAGACAGCTGTACCAAAAACTGCAACCCCCCGGTACTGTTACCGGGTACCCCGATATTCCCTGTGACCTTTTCTTAGCCACTCCCTTTTACCTTCTTCCCAAACTTCCATTCTCTCTATCTATCTCCCTTATGCCGTTGGCCTTTACGCTCGTTTGAGATTTTACACATGATTTTGTCCAAGTGGCTGGCCACTCTACTGGGCGGCGCGTTCGCCGTCCAGGGTGCCCTCGCAATCGAGTTAAACATCGATGATGAGAGTACGGTTCCCTCCACCGTCGATCGCATTCGTTGGCTAATTCAGTACTTCTCTCAGACTCCCTCAAAAGTGCAGCTAAAACCGTCGCCACCACCATGATGAAATTCTACGACGATCGCGAATCCAAGAACATCCCCGGTAAACTCGATGGCACCTGGTGGGAGGGCGGTTCCATGTTCATGACCCTTATTCTGTACTGGTTCGTGACCGGCGACGACCAGTTCAACACCGCCATTCAGGACGGAATGTACTTCCAGAAGGGTGACGACAATTTCTTCCCCAGCAACTACAGTCAGTACCTGGGCAACGACGATCAAGTCTTTTGGGGTCTCGCTGCTATTACCGCCGCCGAATTCAACTACCCCGAACGAGATGGCGAACCCTCCTGGGTATCCCTCGCACAGGGTGTCTTCAATACCCAGTACCCCCGTTGGGATACCAGCAGCTGCCACGGTGGTATGCGCTGGCAGATTTGGCCATACCAAGACGGTTATCTGACGAAGAACGCGATTTCAAATGGAGGACTCTTCCAACTTTCGGCCCGCCTCGCCCTCTACACCGGAAACAAGACATATGCCGACTGGGCTGAGCGGATTTGGGATTGGAGTGCGACTACCCCGTTGCTTAAGCAGAAGAACTGGAACATCGCCGACACTACCACTTGCGGTACGCAGTGCACGGATCATGGTGATTTCCAATGGACCTATAACTATGCCACCTATATCAGTGGTGCTGCCTACATGCACAATTACGTATGTCATCCTGTTCTACTGCGAAACCAGAGTTGGTACTAACTTTGGACCAGACCAATGGCACCGAAACGAAATGGAAGGAGGGTGTTGAGGGTCTTATCAAGACCTCCCAGCAGTTCTACCCGACCACGGGATTTAATGGAGCCGGCGGCCAAATTCTCTCCGATATCACCTGCGAACCCTCCGGTAATTGCGATCGCAACCAGATCACCTTCAAGTCCTATTTCAGCAACTGGCTCGGAGTGTTGACTACAATCGTCCCTGGTACTTATGACCTGATTATCCCTCAGTTGAGAACTTCGGCTCAGGCCGCTGCAAAGCAATGCTCGGGAGGTGAAGATGGTACGACTTGTGGTATTCGCTGGTACAAGCAAGCCGCCTGGGACGGGTCCCAAGGTCTAGAGCAACAGATGGCTGTGCTGGGTGTCCTGTCTGCCAATCTGATTCCCTTCAAGAACAAGGGGCCAGTGAGTATAGCATCGGGTGGAACTTCCAAGAGTAACCCGAATGCCGGCACCAATTCCTCGGACACTCAGGTCCCCGTATTGAACACCATCGGTACTGGCGACCGTGCAGGTGCGGGTGTCTTGACCGTCATCTTCGTTGGCGCTTGGGCTGTTGCTGTGACTTGGATGATCCGCGGCGGTTAAGGTCTTCCATTTTCAATATCTACCTCTTCATCTTCTTGGGGTCATACGTGATCCCTTCTCTTTTTTTTTTTTTTTTGTTTTATAATCCCTTTCTCTCCACATGCTTCTGTGGCTACATGCTCCTACCCCTGTATCTATCTTGATTTTTCTTGTGTTTCTCTTTTCCCCTTCACTGGCACTTTCCGGCGTGTACTGCACGAGGACGGGGTTGCGGCGTTAGATGTGTTGCTTTGATTTACATAATTGTGTTTTTTTTTTAAAAAAAAAAAAAATTCCTCGGTGATAATGGACTGACTATCTCTTCATGATATTCCTACTCCGTACTGTGTACGGAGTATACCTTACAACTTCGCTGTCTTGCCCTTGATTGGTCTTACCCCTGACAGACAGCCCTGCAGAGTACCTGACCCACCCTGAAAGGCTGGGGGTTCAACTTTTTTTTATCAAGAAATCCATACAAAGACTTCAGAATGATCAATAATAGTCAATAGTGTAACCAGAACTAGACAATGCCCAAACTTGGCTGACTGGGTGTATATATAGAAGGGTGACATATGTAAGTGTGTTATAAGCAAATATATGCAGAGAGCAATGCCTACTAAGGGAATAAGGGGAATACACATACTCGAATGTTCTTATTGTTCTAGGCTATGCTGTATTTAGTGTAGACCGAAGGCGTGCCCAGACGTGAACCAAAGTACGTTACCTGTACTTGACTGTTACAGCTCTGGAGACGTGAAAACCCCCGTCACAGCCTGTAATGTACACGTGTATTACACACAATCTCTCTGCCTGCCCTCGTGCTCTTCAATCTCTCTCCCCTTTCATCTCTTCAACATTCTGGCATTCTAGCATTCTCACCATCTTTTCATGCATTATTATTAGACTATAGGTGAAATTTTCTACCGTTTTACATTTTGAACATTCGGTGTGTGGGGGATGATCCGCTATCCGGATTCTCGACTCGCTCCACACCGTCACTTGTTCCGTTAAAACCTTTCTCCGTTTCGATATCGGCCCATGAGACGTCCTCCGCTACCTCCTTCGCTTCTTCGATCGTTCACCTACCCTTCAATCTTTGTGCTGACAGCTCCACGATGCGGTGGCGGCTGCCGGGCGCCCGTACGACACTCCCCGCCAGTGTCGCACTCCTCTTACTACCAGTTCTGGTCGCTCCGCTGCAGCAATCAGATCCTCATGACTCCATCTCTCGCGTCTCTGTGCCACTAGCACAAGAGTCATCAAAACAACATGCGGCCCATGTGGCCGCACCACCCATCGTGAAACCCAACGATGCGAGCGCCCTTGCTACTCTGGCTCTGGCAGGCTCCGGCCGTGCCGTTCGAGCCCCTCCTGTCCAAGCCAGCAGCACGTCTGCAGGCTTGGCTTCGCAGCTTCACGCGCGGTCCTTGCAGGACTGGGAGGTTGAGGATTTTGTGCTGCTGGCGACCGTCGACGGAACTATTCACGCCCGTGATCGCAAGACCGGGACTGCTCGCTGGGCCCTGGAGGTCCCGAGTAGTCCAGTGGTCGAAAGCATCTACCACCGTGCGAATCGTTCCAGCTTTGACGATACAGAGCCTGAAGACGACTTTTTATGGATCGTCGAGCCGAGCCAAGATGGCAGCCTTTATATCTACAGCCCCGCCCCAGACGCCGGCTTGCAAAAGCTCGGTTTAACTGTGAAGCAGCTTGTTGACGAAACTCCATATTCCGGTACCGACCCTGCCGTCACCTACACTGCTCGGAAAGAAACTACACTGTACACCATTGATGCCCGGACTGGTAGCATTTTGCGGGTGTTCAGTTCTCGTGGTCCCATTACCGCTGCACCTGAATGTCGGAAGGTGAACGGGGAAGATCCAGACTCTGATGAGTGTGAGTCCACATCCGGTACTTTGGTTCTTGGTCGGGTTGAATATGCCGTCGCCATACAAAACACTGAGACTGGAGATCCAATTTGCACCTTGAAATACTCTGAGTGGGCACCGAACAACCGTGACATGGACCTACAGAGCCAGTACTACAGGACAATGGACCAAAGCCATATTTACAGTATGCATGACGGCATTGTGCTGGGATTTGATCACTCGCGCATGGATCGGCCTCGCTATACCCAGCGCTTTTCGTCCCCTGTGGCCCGAGTCTTTGACGTGGTTCGTCCTGCCAACAAAAATGCACCAGATGCCTCGACCCCGCTAGTCCTACTCTCACAACCCCTCCAGCCCCCGGATCCAGATTATGGATCTCTTGACGATGATAGGGACATGCGCGTATTCATCGATTGTACTGATGCAGGGGGCTGGTATGCCTTTTCAGAGGAAACCTATCCCCTGGCCACAGGCCGCGCACCCATGGCTCAATGTTATGACAAAGACTTTTTCCGCCGGGGGCAGGCACTCATGAGTTTGACTGCGCGTCAACAACGGAATGCGTTGGCCGGTGTTCACTCTCTCACTGGCCCTCGTATCATCCGTCCCCATATCCCTAGAATTGCTGGGTCGTCTACCTCCGAACTCTCCAATGACACACCACGGGACATCCTTCGCAGTCCTTCTGAGCTGGCTTTGCCTCCCGCCTTGCGAAATAGCGCCATCATTCGCAAGAGCTGGGACAATGCTTTGGACATTGTTGTAACGTTGATTTTACTGTTCATCTGCACCTTCATCTACTTCAACTCACATCACCTGCGCGATTTGGCGAAGCAGAAATTGGACATCAAGAACATCATCAACTCCAATGATAAGCCTTCGCTCTCGACCCCTTCCACCCCTCTTGTCGACGGTGCCCCGGATATAAAGCGTTCATCTACACCAACCCAACAAGTCCCCAATGTCACAGTCAATTTAGATTTGGATGATGCGTCGCCAGAGGGTGGATCAACACCGCGTGCCTTGCGAGACTACACTCCAGACTCCACCCCGCGGGTTAAGATTCGTGAGCCGTCACGTGGGCCTGACGACGAGGATGCCGATGAGCCTGGAAAGCCGAAGAAAAAACCCCGCGCTCGTGGATCTCGAGGAGGAAAGTCACATCGTCGTCGCAAGAAGCCTGAAAGTGAGGGTGATAGTCCCGAGGGGGCCGATCAGGTCGTGGAGCAGGTCAATAACCTACCCTCCCAACCTCAACTTGAGCCTGGTGTCCAGATGGTCCGGACGATCTCGAACGAGGTTATAGAGATGGATGGCGTTGTCCGTGTAGGCCGGCTTCAGGTTTTCACGGATGTTGTGCTGGGACATGGCAGCCATGGAACTGTGGTTTACCGCGGTTCCTTCGATGGACGAGATGTCGCTATCAAGCGTATGTTGATGGAATTCTATGACATTGCATCCCACGAGGTGGGCCTATTGCAAGAAAGTGATGACCATCATAACGTGATCCGATACTTTTGCCGTGAACAAGCCGCCGGGTTCCTGTATATTGGCCTCGAGCTTTGTCCAGCATCTCTTCAGGATGTGATTGAGCGTCCCACTAGCTACCCAGAACTAGTCCAAACTGGGCTAGATCTACCCGACGTACTACGGCAGATCACCCAGGGTGTACGTTACTTGCACTCATTGAAAATCGTCCATCGTGATCTGAAGCCACAGAACATTCTCGTGGCTATGCCGCGTGGCCGCTCTGTTTCGCGGTCACTCCGGCTTCTTATCTCAGATTTTGGCCTATGCAAGAAACTTGAAGACAACCAAAGCTCGTTCCGGGCAACCACTGCCCACGCTGCTGGTACTTCTGGCTGGCGTGCTCCTGAGCTCCTGGTGGATGATGATGGTCCCATGTCTCTCGCATCCCAGCACACCGAATCATCGGAGCCCGCTGTGGTGGACCCGCAGACCAACCGCCGCGCCACTAGGGCTATTGACATCTTCTCACTGGGTTGTGTGTTCTACTACGTCTTGACCCGTGGCAGTCACCCATTTGACAAGAATGGCAAGTTTATGCGCGAAGCCAACATTGTCAAGGGCCAATTCGATTTGGAAGAATTAAACCGCCTAGGCGACTACGCTTTCGAGGCGGATGACCTCATCCGTTCGATGCTGTCTCTGGACCCTCGCCAACGGTAAGAATCCTGCTTTGCAGAATCGCCTTCAATGTACTAACGTGAATTTCTAGTCCTGATGCAAGCGCTGTATTGATGCATCCGTTCTTCTGGCCCCCATCAGACCGTCTTACCTTCCTCTGCGATGTATCTGACCACTTCGAATTTGAGCCCCGCGACCCTCCATCAGACGCACTGCTCTGCCTGGAATCAGTGGCTCAGCGCGTAATGGGCCCTGAAATGGATTTCCTACGCTCGTTGCCGCGAGATTTCAAAGACAATCTTGGCAAGCAGCGGAAGTACACCGGGGGGCGGATGCTGGATCTCTTGAGGGCTCTCCGCAACAAGCGCAATCACTACAACGATATGCCTGATCATCTTAAAGAGAATATTGGCGGCTTGCCTGAAGGATATCTCAATTTCTGGACATACAGGTTCCCAAGCTTGTTGATGAGCTGTCATGCGGTCGTTGTCGAGCTGAATTTGACTCGTAATGATCGCTTCCGCAGGTACTTTGTGCCTCCGGAATAGATTTTTGTTTCAGGGGTAATTTTTGGAAATCATATATAAGAACTATTTTAAGAAGTTATCTCATCTGTACTCCGTACTCCGTACTCCGTAGACTGTTCGCCAATAATGATCTACAACTATAACTTTACAGTACAACATACTCTGTACATCTGCATCATACAACTGTAGAATATCAGCCTGCATGGATTGGATCTAGGCAAAAACAAAATAGCACGAATGAGCCATTTCAAAGCTTCTAAGGTTATTATTCTCGATTAGATAATAATCGTTCTGCGAATGGATGTATCTCATAGACATGGAAGATAAGTGGATCGTGGATATGTCTATATATGTGCTGCGCCAGTTTCTTCCGCATTCCCTCACTTTTTTTCCCTCTCATCCACTCACCCTACACCATTCCGTTTGGTGTTTGGCGCCTTGTCTTTTTGAGAAGACATGTGTGTCTGATAACTTCATATTTCTTAATTTGCTTCCTACCATTAACTACCGCTCCGCACCAGCTCTACCAGCTCTACCATTTTCACTTGTACCTTCACCTCCCCCCACGCGTCATTCCTCCCACCAAAACCACCAGCTACATGCAACTCTACTGGATATCCTAAAATTGACACAATGGTCTTTCTTCGACTTTCAATCAAAGTCTTCCCGCGGGAGCAGCTGAGTTCAAACTCGACCTCCAGTTGGGGCAGGTCCTTCCTTGGCGCACGAAGGTCTACGAACGATGACTCTAGCCAGGGCTCTGCAGTCTCCACGATATTGAAGAAACCCGGGGTCTTCCTGCTTGTCCTTGAACAACCCGAAGAGGTTTCGCTCGGTGGACTTGCGGGCATGATCCAGGAGCATTGGACAAAGCTTCACCCAGAGCTAGAGTGAGTGTTGTCATACTTGCTGCATGAGAAACTTATCCGGTCTATCGAACGCCAATTGCTAACTATATTGGTTGATAGACCCCTTTCAATCAAGAAAATCCTCGACGATACAAAGGAGGATATCGACCTCCACCCCGATTTGACTGTTGCCGATGTCTGGGTTGACTATGGAAAAGCTCGCACCGACGGCCTTGACCAGCGTGGCACCGTTCGCGTCCTTCAAAAGCCTACCTCTGCTGCCCCGGAGCGATTCCCCTCTGTCGACCAGGATTGGGATGCTGCTATTGTGGCCTACGAGCACAAGCGTGCGATGAAGGTTAAAAAGGAAGCCATGGAGAGTCAATTCCCTACCATTCAGGAAGAAGATGAAGAGAGCAACGCCCAATGGCGGGGTAGTCACTCTCGATCTCTCTCTCAATCTCAGTTCCAATGGGAACATGCACCTGAATCGCCTCAGCGTACCAATAATAAGCGTCTTGCCTCAGCTCGGAAGTCACCAATTGAGCACCGTCAGCGTGATTTACCTGTTCCTTCTGTTGAAATCCACAGTCCTGTCACCACTTTCCCTCCAGCAAAGTCTGTCGGCCCTACAATTGCTGGCACGCCGCCTCTCAGGCGCGAAAGTGAGGAGCTCGGTGAGTCTCCATCACCAGCTGAGCGACGAACCTCTATCACCAGATCCAAACATACACTTGGAACTGTAGTTGCCGGGTTCCCAGAATCGCAGCACATGCCTCTAAAGCTCGTAAAGCCACCCATTGCGAGTAGCACAGCTACGCGGACAATTACACAAATGCCCGAGGAGGCCCGATCCCCACCTATTTCGTCTGCGCCCAAATTTCCCCACCAACAGACGCAATCTACTGAGGAGGCTACTGCAAGCTCAAGTGACGGCGAATCACAACCTGTTCTGCAGCATAACGTGAAAATACAAGTCACGGGCTTGACCCACGGAGTTGATGGACAAGGACATCATCTGACGGAAACAGTGGCTAAAATTGTAGCGCAATCCCCACAAAAAGTGCAAACGGAAACGGTGATCGCGATCTCGAGTGAGGAGTCAAGTGAAGAGGAAAGCGACAGTGAGGATGGCAATGTTGAAGTGAAGAAGAAGAAGAAGAAGACTGCCGAGCAGGATCAAAGAGAAACAGAAGACAAGACTGGTTCCGGCGACTCTGACTCTGACTCTGATTCCGACTCTGATTCCGACTCTGATTCCGAATCCGAATCGGACTCTGACTCTAGCGAAGAGAACGGACCGAAGGATGAGCCAATTACTCCTCGGATTGATTATCGCATCCCTATTGTCAAGGATGGAGTTGCGATTGATGCAGAGGGCGATGTACAGATGGAAGGGCACATGGTAACTACGGGCCCCGAGTCCTCACATCACTCGGATCCCTCAATTCTGAAAACCAACGGGACAACCCATGATATTGGATCTCGCAAGCGGAAGCAGGCCTCTGGAGAGCTCACATCGGTCAAAGAAGCTCGCCAAGGACAGGCCCATCCTTCAACCCGGCCCCCATCTACCCCTCCTCGTTCTTTGTCTGCAGTCGTTGTGCCCTCTGGACAGTTCCGGCAGTCCCAGTCCCAGTCACCAGGTGCGCAAAGACGGATCCGTGCGCCTTCCTTCTCGAGCCCGGCTCGCAAAGCCAGCGTTCGAGAGCAAAACAGAATGCCCCCTAAACCTCCCCGGTCCGGAATTGGGTTGGGGATTACGCAGAGCCCTCCTAGCCATCAGCCCGTCGCGGTGGTTCTTTCGCAAGAATCTAACGTAACGTCCACCCAGAGTTCTTTTGGCGGACCGCTTTTCCCAAGTAGCAAAGTGACTGTTACCGATGCGGGTTCTTTTACTGCTGTCAATAAACAGACTCCTGCGATCGACAGAACGAAAGCGCTAACTTCCGCTCTCCGTGCCAAAGATTCCCCGTCAGTGGAGAGGCGATCCGTGTCTTTCGCTGAAGGAGAGAACCTTGCATCTAGCTTTGATCCCGCTCCACGCTCCACCCCACGCAATACTACGATCAGCTCCAAATCTACTCCCACTGCCGTCACTAAGGGGACGCCTTCGAGCGCAACCCCACGAAATGTTACGTCCAAGGCCAAGCCTGCCCGACAAACGCCCACCCCCGTTGTTCAACCTACCGCGGGAACACATTCTACCTCTACGTCTAGCAAGGTCACGCCTAAAGCCAAAGCTAATAACAAAACACCCAAATCTACTTCCAATCCTACTAGGACAACACCATCCAGCAGCGATATGGTCTTCCCACCCGGCTTTGATATCGAACAGTTGACTCAGCAAGTTGAGAGAGAAAAGCAGATGAAGACAAAGGCTGAGACGGACGACAAAGTACAAAGGGACAAGGAAACAACGGAGAGAATGGAAATTGAGCGCAAACTTCAGGAAAACTTCGATCCACAGCTTGTGATCATTTTAAGTGAGATGCACAGCCTCTTGCAAAAAGTGGTCAACACCAATATCCAACTGGTCAGGCGCAAACAGCTCCGCGTCAGACTTGAAAGCTTGCGCCACGATCTTAAAGCCTGCGAAGAGCGATTAGAAGCGACGAAATCCACCCCTCGGGAAACCGTCGCAAAGAAACCAAAACCAACTCTCAAGGACATGCTGAGCAGCCAAAAGCAGGAAATAGCTGCCAAGCTCCGACCTGAGCCCAAATCCGCCCCAGCTCCCCGTAGTGACGTGTATGAAGTGCCCAGCTCCGGCGAGTCCGAGTCCGAGTCCGAGTCTGACTCTGATTCCGACTCCAGCGGTGAGTCGGGCGACATTATGCCCGATGGCCATTCAAACAAACTGCGCAAGCCCCGATCTCGGTCCAATTAAGATGTACGGTTTGCTTTTCGAGATATCCTATTGTTTTGCATGCATTCGATGCTATGCTTTGTTATCCCTATCAACATCACAATAATCCTGTACATTCATTATTTTCACCAGTGTATGATATTGTACCAATGCTGAATACGAAATGTACTTTTCATTTCAAATAGTGTGGTTGAACCCAGTTGAGATTAGAGACACACGATTTGTATTTTTGTACAAAGTAAAGGGTAGATATCGACTCTATACTGGTCTTTGCATCTGTTCCGCGGCATTGAGGTTCAAAAAGGTGTTTGGATACTCGGTCTTAATTTCCGGCTCGGACATATGATCTACAATCCGATGCGATAACCATTCATAGGAATTACATGGCTTTTTGGCCACTCGGTTACAGGGTGATTTTAGCTGGTGGTATCATGTTGATCCTAATTTGCCATTGCTTCAATTTTGGCATAGCTCAATGTTCAACAATTCAAGCAAACGGTTAGTTGATCAGTCCCCTCACTACTCACTAATTCGAACTGTTATATTACGTATTTTGCGTCGGCGATCGCTCACTATTCCTAATCATGGCAGCTGTAATGCCCAGGTAAGTGTTGCCACCACACACGGCGAGTCTCACTCTAATGTAACGCAGCATCGGATACACGCCACACCCCACGGCAATGATGAAGGCAGCGCAGTGGATGGGTACACGAGCTATCGAAGTGGGAGTCGTACCCAAGCCCAAGATCACAGACCCCAGCGACGCCATCGTCCAAATCACGCACTGCACGATCTCCGGTTCAGACATCCACCTGTACGAGGGCGAGCTCAAAGACGCAATGGAAAAAGGTGACATTCTCGGCCAAGAAGCCATCGGCGTCGTAGAAGAAGTTGGGCCCAATGTGAAAATCCTCAAAGCCGGTGACCGGGTCATCATCCTACCCGTCATCTCATGCGGTAGCTGCCAGTATTGCCAGCGACAGGAGTACTCGCTCTGCGATAATACAAACCCATCCAGGGAAATGGAAGCAGCCTACGGCCACCGAGTCGGCGGCAAACTGGGCTACAGCCGGCTCTGTGGTGGGTATCCAGGCGACCAGGCGGAGTACTGCCGCGTGCCGCATGCAGACTTGTCGTGTGTCCGGGCGCCGCCGAATATTGATGCGCGGAAATTACTGGGTTTAACGAATGTCGTGACTACGGCTTGGCATGCGCTGGAATTGGCTGAGGTGCAGGATGGGGATGTGGTGGGTGTATGGGGTTGTGGGCCTATTGGGCTCGCAGTGCAGCGACTGGCGAAGCTCCGCGGGGCTAAGAAGGTCTATGCTATGGATAAGGACGCGCAGCGACTGCGGATTGCGGAAGATTTCGGCATGACTCCTGTTGATGTGGATGCTCATCCGGATGTGGCCGAGTATATCCTGTCGATTCAGGACAATGGCATTGATCGGTCTATTGAAGCTAGTGGGTCCCGTAGTTCGCAGAAACATGAGTTTCCGGCTATGCGGGCGATTGGGCTTGAGAAGGATAGTGGCGATACATTAGGGGCCATTATCAAGGCAACCCGTAAGGGTGGTAATGTGGCATTGATTGGGGATTTCTTTTTTACAACGCATGATTTCCCAATTGGGCCTTTGATGCAGAAAGCGCTGACAGTGCGTGGAGGTCAAACGTGGCCGCAAAAGGTAGGTCGGGTTCCATTCTTCCGGTCTGAATTAATAGCTTACTAGGGGCAGTATTATCCGTTCTTAATGGACTTGGTGGTGCAGGGCACACTAGATCCCTCGTGGATGTTCACGTATGTGGACGAATTTGAGAATATCGCGGATATGTACCACAAGTTCTCGCAGCATGAGGTTCCAGGCAGACTGAAAGTGTGTTTAGTGACGGCCTTTGGACGCAGTGAACAGATGCAACCCACCAGCGACCTACCAGTCGACGTCCGAGGCTCTGACGTTGACGAGTAGTGAGATGTAGTCAGCGAAAACCTTAAAACATCTCCGATATAAATAAGCATTGACCGCCGCGGGGATTGAGCACTCCACAATTCTTCATCATGTTTCCCCCACCACCCATTGCACTTGATTGGAATAATATAGGCTTTAAAGTCCGGGATGGTGAGCAATTGCCCTTTAGTAAACCACAGTAGATTCTCATCCATATCAGGCAATGGCCATGTTGAAATCCACTTCTCTCACAGCGGGGAGAACAAATGGTCAGCACCACAATTCGTTACCTCGCCCTTCATGCCAGTGCATGGGATGGCGCCGGGCCTAAACTACGGCCAGCAAGTCTACGAAGGTCTTAAAGCCTTCCGTCACCCATCCAACGACAAGATAACCATTTTCCGCCCCGACCGCAACGCCAAGCGCATGCAGTACTCTGCCGAAGTAGTCTCCATCCCGCCTGTTCCGGAGGATCTGTTCATCGAGTGCGTGGGGTTAGCAGTTGGTGCAAACGCCGAGTACGTACCACCCCACGAGTCCGGCGCCGCAATGTATGTCCGACCCGTGCTCTTCGGCTCCTCTGCGCAGCTGGGGCTGAGTCCACCGGATGGGTACACGTTAGCAGTATTTGCTATGCCGACTGGCGTATACCACGGATTGAGTGCGGTTGAAGCGCTGATCTTGGAGGACTTTGATCGCTGTGCACCGCATGGGACCGGTGCTGCTAAAGTTGGTGGTAATTATGCACCTGTGTTGCGGCACAGTGACCGGGCACGACGGGAAGGGTTTGGAATCACCCTTCATTTGGATAGTGCGACTCGCACTGAAGTCGATGAGTTTTCGACTTCTGCTTTCATTGGAGTGAAGCGTGACGGAGATCACATCACTGTCATCCAGCCGGATAGCCTGAATGCTATCGACTCAGTTACGGCGGCATCAGTGTTGGAAATTGCCTGCACCCTGGGATATCGGGTGGAGAAGAGGCGGGTTGCTTATGAGGAGCTGCGGGATTTCGATGAAGTTATTGCTGCTGGTACAGCGGCAGCGTTGGTACCTGTGGGTAGTATTACGATGCAGTCCCGTGGTGATAAGTTTGAATACCATTGCGGGTCTCAGAAGGAGGGTGGTGAGATTTGCATTAAGCTGCTGCAGACTCTTCGTGGTATGCAATCTGGAACTGTTGAGGATACCTTGGGCTGGAATTATGAGGTGCAGGCACCTCCGAAGGGTTGGATACAGCAAGAGGAGATTGAGCTGAGTGGTGCCATTGTCCCATAAATGCCTAGATAGGTTCATTTAAAAATACGCTTCAAATTTCCGTAGCCACTTTTTAGTTCCCTAGAAATAAATGTTAATATACCTGTAACGAGATATTGGGCGTAACTAAACCTGAACAAACCCACCCTAGGCATATACTAGCCAGATAATATATGGGCAGATATGATTCGGGAAATTCCAACATTTCGGAGTTGAATTGTTAAGGACTAGAATATGATAGTACATGTATCATTTCATAGCAAGTTAGATATAAGATATAACATGTATAACATATGTTGATGTCTTGGATTAACCGAAAAAGGACTTCTACTCTGTTCGGAGTACGGAGTAGAAGGAGATAGGTAAAGCTAATATAATGCAAATAATACAAACGTTGCAAATATTAAACCAACCCTCTCCATGGAGATAAGGGGAAGTCCCCCTTAATCACCGACACTTATGCTCGGGGTCGGGATATTATACAGTCCGTTTGGATTTGGGCCCAATTATTATTTTAATATTGACTCATCAAACTCGTTAGTGTTTTAAAATTAGAATATTAAATACATATCTAGTATTTTTTAAGGGGTGCAGTTACTCCGTACAGAACCAGTGAATCCGGGGATAAGAGCGTGCCGGCGTGAAGTGCATACTCGTGGAGATTTGACAGATATGCAGTGTACATATGTACTTTATATTTCTATATATCTTGACATTTTGTACTCCGTAACATACTAATTATCAGTTGCCAATAATACATTAAAAATCGACTACAATATAAAATATGAGGTATGGAGTCCGTACGTGGAAAGAGATTTCGGTCGGCGAAACGGAGTCCGTTCCTCCGTTATACATCGGAAAGCCTCCACGCCGATGAAAGAAAGTAGGAAATATGGATAACTCCGGTGCCTTGGTTGTCCGTGCACCGATGGATTTGATTAAAAGGGCTGAGCTTGGCCATGTTCCAAGATCTCAGACTTTTAAACAATTACACAAACTAGTCCGCTCCTCGCCATGGAGAAGGACTATGATGAGCCCGAGTTCGCCCCGATCACGAACCGGACCGCAACTGTACTAGAGGAACGAGAGCAACAGACCTTGACTCGAATTGCATCTACCAAACTCGGTCAACAACTTTCAAGATCGGCAAGCAAGAAAGATGGTCTCGCCCCTCATCTTGATCCCACCAACCCCCAATTTGATCATTACAGATGGGCGCAAATGGTGTTGGACCAGGCCAATGACTCAGGCATTGATATCCCACACCAAGGCGTGGTCTTCTCCAATCTATGCGTGAGCGGTTCCGGTTCCGCTTTACAATACCAGGAAACCCTCACTTCCAGCTTGACGGTGCCGTTCCGAGCTGTGACAAGAGCTTTAGCTGGACATACCTCACCACCAAGACAAATCCTCCACAGCTTCGATGGCGTACTTCAGGGGGGAGAACTCCTTCTTGTTCTGGGTCGACCTGGTAGTGGATGTACGACATTCTTGAAGACTATCTGTGGACACCTTGGGGGGTTGACCGTGGAGCCCCAAAGTACACTCCATTACAAAGGAGTTGCATTTGACCATATGATTAAACATCATCGAGGAGAGGTCGCATATAACAAGGAGGTCGACCTGCATTTCCCCCACTTGACCGTGGGTCAGACACTCACGTTCGCCGCCCATGCTCGTGCACCCCAACAGCGCCTCGAGGGTGTGACCCGCAATGAATACGTTGAGACCATCACTCAGGTGGTCTTGTCCGTCTTTGGATTGTCACACGCCTACAACACCAAGGTGGGCAGCGAATTTGTGCGTGGTGTCAGTGGAGGCGAAAGAAAGCGAGTCAGTATTGCCGAGATGTTTCTCGCTCGCTGTCGTATTGGAGCATGGGATAACAGCACCCGTGGTCTGGATGCCGCATCCGCTCTCAAATTTGTGAAATCACTCCGTCTTTCAGCTGATATGGGGCAATCTTGCCATGCAATTGCAGCCTACCAAGCATCGCAGTCTATGTATGATCTTTTCGACAAGGTGGTCCTTCTATACGAGGGATACCAGATCTACTATGGACCCAGGGAGCGTGCAGTATCCTATTTCCAAGATATGGGCTGGGAGAGACATGAGCGCCAAGTTAGTGGTGACTTTTTGACTGCCATCACTAACCCAGCAGAACGCATGGCACGGCCTGGCATGGAGAACAAAGTTCCCCGCACGGCGAAAGAGTTCTCTGATCATTGGAAAAAGAGCCCAGAGTATCAGCTCTTGCAGAAGGATATTGCCAAATTCGAAAGCGAACATCCGCCAAATGGAAACGATGCGAAAAAACTGATGGAAAGCCACGAAGAGCAGCAAGCGCGCCACACTCGAGCTCGCAGCCCTTTCCTGCTTTCCGTCCCTATGCAGGTGCGGCTTTGTATGCGCAGAGCCTACCAGCGAATGCTTCAAGATCTCCCAACAGCCATGTCACCGGTTGTTGTTCAAATCATTATCTCTCTTATCATTGGATCCATTTTCTATAATACCCCAGACGCACCCAGCTTCTTCTTCCAAAAGGGTGCAGTGATGTACTTTGCTGTGCTTATGAACGCCCTTCTTACTATCAACGAAATCCTTCAACTCTATGCTCAGCGACCTGTTGTCGAAAAGCAAGCGGGATATGCATTTGTCCACCCCTTCACTGAAGCACTAGCCAGCCTTCTCGTCGATCTACCCATTAAGATCATACGAATCTCTATCTTCACAATTGTCCTCTACTTTATGGCAAACCTGCGGCGAGAAGCGGGAGCGTTCTTCACCCATTATCTGTTCTTGGTCACTGCAGTTCTGGCCATGTCTGGCCTGTTCCGCAGCGTCGGTGCATTGACCAAAACTGCTGGGCAGGCCATGGCAATTGCTGGTGTGCTTGTGCTTTGTATTGTCGTTTATACCGGGTTTACTCTGCCACAACCGTACATGCATCCCTGGCTTTCGTGGATCCGGTGGGTTAACCCGATCTACTATACATTCGAGGCGCTTGTTGCCAATGAATTCCATGGTCGAACATTTGACTGTTCCACATTCATTCCGAGTTATGGAACTGGTACCTCCTTCATCTGCTCTACTGTCGGTGCAGTCGCCGGTCAGCGAACTGTTTCTGGTGATGCTTTCATCGAGAAGAACTACCAGTACAAATACTCTCATTTGTGGCGGAACTACGGAATTCTCATCGCCTTTTTCATCGCCCTCAACACGCTCTACTTGGTTGCCACGGAATACCTCACTGACGACAAGTCAAAGGCCGAGGCCTTGGTCTTCCGCCCTGGACATGCGCCCAAGTATCTCCAGGAAGGTCACAGCATCGAGCTTGGAATAGAGGAGGTCAGCAAGCTCGAGCTGCAGACAACCAATGATACCATTCGTCTACCCGAGCAAAAGGACATTCTCTCATGGAACTCTCTCAACTACGACATTCCCGTGAAGGAGGGCACTCGACGACTCTTGGACAATGTCAATGGCTGGGTCAAGCCTGGTAGTTTGACTGCCTTGATGGGTGTTTCTGGAGCTGGAAAGACAACACTCCTTGATGTTCTTGCGCAGAGAGTCTCCATTGGTGTTGTAACTGGTGATATCTTCGTGAACGGCAAGACCCTTGCAGCAAACTTCCCCCGTCGAACTGGATACGTGCAACAGCAAGATCTTCATCTCGACAGTACCACTGTAAGAGAAGCTTTGCGGTTTAGCGCTATGCTTCGTCAACCCCAAAAGGTTACCAAGCAAGAGAAGTATGAGTATGTGGAACAAGTCATCCGTGTTCTAGGCATGGAAGATTTCGCCGAAGCAGTGGTTGGAAACCTGGGAGAGGGCCTCAACGTTGAGCAAAGAAAGCTACTTAGTATCGGTGTCGAACTTGCTGCAAAGCCTACACTGCTTATCTTCCTCGACGAACCTACCAGTGGCCTCGACTCCCAAAGCTCTTGGACTATTTGTCAATTCCTCCGAAGACTCGCAGATAGCGGCCAGGCTGTCCTCGCGACAATTCACCAGCCTAGCGCGCAGTTGTTCCAAACCTTTGATCGTTTGCTCTTCCTTGCTAAGGGAGGAAAGACTGTTTACTTTGGCGATATTGGAAACCAATCCACCACTCTTTTGGAATACTTCGAACACCATGGCGCTCGACCGTGTGAACGACTCGAGAACCCCGCTGAATACATACTGGAGATGGTCGCCGGCGATTCTTGCTCAATAGACTGGGTTGAAGCGTGGAACAAGAGTTCGGAGTATGAAGAGGTACAGGCTGAGATCGAGCGACTCCATCACTCCCGCAAGCCGTCTGTTAATCAACCTTCCCTGGAAGAGACTGAGTTTGACGACGACAACTCCGAGTTCGCCATGCCACTCCACAGCCAGCTGTACTATGTCCTTGCACGAATCTTCCAACAGTACTACCGTCAGCCAGAATATGTGTACTCCAAGTTCATTTTGGGTATTGTATCTGGTTTATTCATCGGCTTCTCATTCTGGAAATCAGACAACAGTCAACAAGGCTTCCAAAACGTGCTTTTCAGTATTTTCCTGCTGTGCACAATTTTCAACTCCCTGGTCAACCAGATCATGCCCAAATTCGTCGTCCAGCGCTCCCTCTACGAAGTCCGCGAACGCCCATCCCGCATCTACTCCTGGAAAGTCTTTATCATATCCCAGATGCTCGTTGAAATCCCCTTCCAAGTCTGCCTCGGCATCTGCTCCTGGGCCTGCTTCTACTGGTCCGTCTTCGGCGCCGACCAAGACTCCGAGCGCCGCTCCCTGATCATGCTCTTCATCGTCCAGTTCTACATCTACGCCGCTAGTATGGCACAGCTAGTCGTCTGCGCAATTCCGGAGCCCGCACTCGCAGCCATGGTTGCCACGCTGATGTTCGGTCTTTCCTTCATCTTCAACGGCGTAATGCAGCCACCTGATAATCTCCCCCGCTTCTGGATCTTCATGTACCGCGTCTCACCATTTACCTACTACATTGGCGGTATTGGGAGCACAGCGCTCCATGGTCGAGCGGTCGAGTGTAATGCAGCGGAGATGAGTGTCTTTGATCCACCTGCTGGTAAGACCTGCTTCCAGTATATGGAGGAGTACCTCAAGACTGCGCCAGGGAAGCTCGCTAATGGTAATGCTACGTCTGGTTGTGAGTACTGCTCTCTCAGCTCGGCGGATCAGTACCTCGCTGTGAGGAAGATTGAGTGGGGTGATCGCTGGCGAAACTACGGAATCTTCTGGTGCTATTTCATTTTCAATATCTTTGCTGCTATTACGCTCTATTACCTCTTCAGGGTGCGGGGCTCCAAGGCCAAGACAAAGAAGGCTTGATTGATCCTCTTGACAGATGGTGCTTGATGGTGTTGCATTTTGCCTGGTGTTTCTTTCATCTTGTTTGGTCTCCATATGGGATCTTTGTTCTTGTACATTTTCTGCATAGTTTGATACCTGGCTTGTTTATTCATAGAAGCCGATAGAAGAAAATTTGTTCAAAATAGCCTTGTTCTTCCTATTTGGCGTAGCTACTTCCATATATACAAGTCAGGAGGTGAGAATCATCGGGTATCAATAGTCCAGAGCTAATAATTGAAAATATTCACTCCTAACATACTATCTAGAGAAGAAAACTCACAATGAAAAAAAAAACGCTTTCCGAAAAGAAGCTTTAAGAAAGAAAGATAAACTACGAACGACGATAGACCCTATAGGAGGAATGAGTTCTCCCAAGTAAATTCCTGTTGCTGTTCTAAGAGAAAGATGGATGATCTGAACTAAGAGATAATGTTTTGGGAGATGAAGAAAAGGATGATATTCCTAAAAGCCAACTCCCCGAGGATAACCGAGCGGTGAAGGAACAGTCCCGTTCAACAGATAAGTAAAGGATATCTGAAGGCTAGTGTTGGATTTCGTATTATCGTGCATATCAGGAGTTCGAGCTAAACAATATGTGAAGATAGTAAGTGGAGATGTATAGTGTTCAGCTGACCCGATGGTACTATACGACCGGGGGCTTGATATTCACTAGAGAACTAGGGTAACGAGGTGATTTTAGAGCTTTGTCACATGCGGTCAGCCTGATCAGAGCCCTGCTGTCATCCCCAAGTCGTTCAGAGTTATAACTTATAAAGGTAGGTGAAGATGTATGGTAACAACAGGTCACGGAGGCTAAGATGAAGTGAGAAGATCAAATATTCATAAGATAAGAGGTAAATAAGACATAGGGAGATAAATGGTAGACAGGAAGCAACACGCAAAGAATAATTGAGAAATGATGAGACACGTGGATGGATAGGAAATGGTAGACTTTATCTATATATGTACATAGAAGATACAGTAGAATTGCTGTACGGCCCCGGGGGAAAAAAGGTGGCATATATAATCAACTTGAAATGTCACGTTGTCACGTTCTGCTTGTGGTTTGTTAAGAAAAATCTCCGTTCTTTCAAGGGCCGACCAAATACTCCGTATATAGGTGCATACCTATAGGGAATTGTTAATCGCACCCCCCCCCCCCCCCCCCCCCGGCTCCTGCGTGATTACAGGTCAAGCGGTCCCTACTGAGATCTCAGTAGGGGCCCCATGACTTGTGATCTGCGCTCCTGCTGCTCCCACCCCTCCTGCCTGATTTTTCAGTACCGCCTTCCCAATTGGGCGCGATCAATAATTCTGCCATGATTTCTGCCGCTCCATTTTTGTACTGCTATATATTCTGCCATCACCATAGTAATTCTGGTTTATATCGTGAAGAATGCACCATTTGAATCAGGAAAAAATCGTATATTTCATTCATTTCTCTATTAATCTACTCTACAAATTGATTATGCTAGTTTAAAGACACCTCTCCGCGGACGTTTTGCTCCTCCATATCCCTGTCCTCCGGTCTCGGCATTGTTACTCTCCTCAAACGTCCAGAGTAACAAAAGTGACTTAATTTTGTATAGGGCTTATATACAAATTGTAGGTACCTGCTGTCTACTAACATTGTATAGGGAGTTTGCCAGGAAGGCGGTGTAGAGAGCGGTAGGCAGATCTAGGCTTCGAGGCAAAAGCGGTAACCAATTGGGAAGGCGGTACTGAAAAATAAGGCAGGGGGGTGGGAGCAGCAGGAGAGGGGGGGGGGGGTACGATTAACAATTCCCTATAGGTATGCACCTATATAGGTAGATCATCCCCCGAGCTGTCAAAAACACGTGGGAACTTTAAAAACAGACCTCTCGAGGTTTTTTTTTTGACTATTTAATGTATGTAGTTTATTATAGGTAGAATATAGAGTAGTTATCAAGGTGATTCTCAGGATAACATACTAAATATCAGGCCGCATGCGGGCTTTCTCTTTATTCTCTCAAGAACATGACTCTCTAATTTACCTTGAAATCGTCTAATCCATCTAACCAATCTAATTTGAGACTAAGAAAGCCAAGACATTAAATGATCCATGTGAACTGCGAACTTTTATTGGCTCTCGTATTCTAGCGCAAAGGCTGACCTCTTTCATTTATCTCTTCTCCAAGCCTCTTAACTTCTCTTAACTTGACAAAATTCCCCTTGTTCTCTGCCTAAGCTGGATACTATCCAGCATGGCGACCAACGCGACTATGGCTACGACCAACAGTACCAACGTAGTCAGTCCGCAAGGTGGAATCCTTGAAGGTGGCAACCCAAGCCACTATGACCCCAAGAACCCACTGGTGTTGTTCATTATCCAGGTATGTCGCCATCCGAGAAAACCGAAATTCCAAAACTGACAACCAGGCCGTTATAATTATCGTGCTATGCCGCATAATCCACTGGCCCCTCTCGAAGATCCGTCAGCCTCGAGTGATCGCTGAGGTTATCGGCGGAATTGTTCTGGGCCCATCGGTGATGGGTCGTATCCCCGGATTTACTGACGCCATTTTCCCGACCGCCAGCATCCCCAGTCTCAATGTAGTCGCCAATCTGGGCCTGGTACTCTTCTTATTCTTGGTCGGTCTCGAGACTGACCTTCGTTTCCTGGTCAGTAATTGGCGGGTCGCTTTGAGTGTGTCCGCTGCGGGCATGATCTTGCCGTTCGGGTTGGGCAGCGCTATCTCATATGGCCTCTATCATGAGTTCCACGGCGATCCCGGTACCAAGCCCATTGCCTTCGGTACCTATCTACTGTTCATCGGTATCGCCATGGCCATCACGGCTTTCCCCGTGCTGTGTCGTATCCTCACTGAACTTAAGCTGCTCTCAACCCGGGTCGGTGTTATCGTGCTGTCTGCCGGTGTTGGCAATGACGTGGTGGGCTGGATCCTACTTGCGCTGTGCGTCGCTCTCGTCAACGCCGGCAATGGCATCACGGCTCTATACGTGCTGCTAGTCTGCGTCGCCTACATGCTCTTTTTGACTTTCGTTTTCCGCCCGCTGTTCCTTCGCTTCCTTGAGAAGACCGGCAGCCTACAAAAAGGACCCAGTCAGTCGGTGGTGGCCCTCACCCTACTTATCGCGCTGGCTTCTGCCTTCTTCACACAGGTTATTGGTGTCCACGCCATTTTTGGAGGCTTTGTTATTGGCTTGATCTGTCCGCACGAAGGCGGCTTTGCTATCAAGCTCACTGAGAAAATTGAGGATTTGGTCGCTGCCATTTTCCTGCCCCTTTATTTCACCCTGTCCGGTCTGAGTACCAACCTGGGCCTCCTTGACTCTGGAATCGTCTGGGGTTATGTGGTCGGTGTAATTGCCATCGCGTTCATCGCGAAGGTCACCGGAGGTGCTGTTGCGTCGAGGCTCTGTGGCCTTTTATGGCGTGAGAGCTTTTCGATCGGTGTGTTGATGAGTTGCAAGGGTTTGGTGGAACTAATCGTGCTGGTAAGTACTAACCCTACACGTAGTTCTTCGATTGAGAAATCACGCTAATTAAATTGCAGAACATTGGCCTTCAAGCCAAAATTTTAAGCACTCGCACATTTACAATTTTCGTCGTGATGGCCTTGGTCACCACATTCCTTACTACACCACTAACCACATTGCTGTATCCAAGGTGGTACCAGGTCAAGGTCGAGCGATGGAGACGCGGGGAAATCGACTGGGAAGGTAACACTATCCAGAGCGATGACCGCAATGACAGCGTTGCTCTTGCCAAGGGTCAATTAAAGACCGTCCCAGTACGCAAGCTCCTCGTCTACCTTCGTCTCGATGGTCTTTCGGGTGTCTGTACTGTAGCGGCCCTCCTCAGCTCAAAGCGACGTGGCTCCGTGTCATCGCGCATTCATCCCGCAAAGATGCCCAAGCAAACCGAGCAAACCGTTGAAGATCCTATTACCTCAGAAGAGGAAGAAACCCTCACACTCAAGGTGCACGGTGTTCGGTTAATGGAATTGACCGACCGTGATTCCAGTGTCATGAAGGTTGCTGCTGCGGGCGAGCATGCGCTGTGGGATCCGGTGGTCAACACTTTCCGCGCCTTCGGAGACTGGCATGATCTCTCGCTCATGGCTGGTGTATCTGTCGTTCCTGAGCACTCTTATGCAGATACCGTCATCGGAATGGCACAGCAGGACACCGCAGACATGCTCCTTCTCCCCTGGAGCGAGACCGGAACACTGGCCGATCGCCACAGCGGGCTGGAGATCGACGACGCAAACCGTTTCTCCAACGGCGCCTACACAAGCTTCGTCTCCGATATCCTAGCGCGGGTCACAGGCCATGTCGGTATCCTAATCGAATACAGCTCGGCTCCGGCCTCGTCGAAGCGACCCATGATCTCACGCACCCCCAGCGGTATGAGTCTCCAGGGCTCTGTCTTCGCCCGCCAGCCAACCGGCAGCCGCTCCCATCATATTGTCCTTCCATACTTTGGTGGCGATGACGACCGCTTCGCTCTTCGGTTAGTCCTGCAGCTCGCTAAGAATGAACATGTCACTGCGACTATTATTCAAATTAGTGGGCTGAGCAGTAATGGCACCAAAACAGGTGTGTCAACTACAATATCTGCCTCAAGCTCAAGTGGGCTCCCCGCGTCCGGCTCTCAAGCCGACTCGATCTTCTTCGAGACTCTCCGTGATTCAGTACCGGAAGAACTTGAAGAGCGCATCGTCTTCCTCCAGCCAGCTGCCAACGATACCATCACCGACCCCGTCCAAATGGCCGTTGTCTCTGTGCGTGAAGAACTTAACCAGATGTCCAACAAGGGAAACAACATTGTCATCGTTGGCCGTCGTAGTATCTCGTCTGAGATCGAGCTGGGTCTTGAGGACGGTCTTGGTCATGATACCCGCCGCGCTCTGGGAGCTGTCGGTACTGCGATGCTACAGCCCGAGAGTAAGATTTACGGCAGTGTGTTGGTGCTGCAGGCTGGTACCGACACTGGCTTGGCTGATTACTATCACTGAATATGATTTGGGATATCGCTTGGAGCAATTGTGAATATTTTCATTAATATTTGGATGGAGTGATAATTTGCTAGTTTGATCATTTTGGAACATGCCTTATTACCTGTAAAAATGTAGAGATTATTAAAATGCATGTAACCGAGTATAACGAGGTGACGTTGTCAAAACCAAACTGAGCCAAAACGAGCTACCATGGATTACGCAGAACACTAGCCGAAGTAGGTGTAGAATGAGTAGAGCTCATCCCTTCCCAAAACCACGACGGACTGTACTGCCGACGATCCTGCATCGGTGACTCCAGAGTCGACAGCCGGTCCCTATCCGACGGAGAGGAGCTGACCTGGTTGAGCTCACGCTCACTGGAGCGCAATTCATGATCATCAGAGAAACCGCGCGCAACTGCGATCAATTTACCAAGGATGGCATATTCAAGTTTCAACTTGATACTATAAGCCACAGGCTTGAACATGACCTGGATGGCATAGTAGCCGACATATTGAATAACAACGACTGATATATCCAACACAAGAATGATGATATTGATAACCAACAACTGGTTAAGAATGCCATGGGGGCGACCTGCCGGCCTAAGACGGAGCAATTTAACGGTTTCCCAAACATATATGCTGGATATAATAAATTCCTGCACGCAGAAACCAACCAGCTGAATGCGCTCCATGATATCATACCCGCGGGCCCAGCGGCCGGTCGGATGAGCAACAGCCCCATATAGTATAGCTGTGGTCGGGAGGTGGAAGATGACAGCATCAATACATATCATCCAGAGCACTCCGCGCAGCAGCTTCCTATTCTGCAGTACGAGATGCAGCCGCGACCATAGCACAACCGACTGGCCGGTGACCATGCCGTACCAGCTGACCAAGAAGAGGGTCACGCATAGCCAGGGAGTGACGCCTGTCGGGAAGAAGAGAAGGACGAACCCGAGGGAGTACGGGATGATGCAGGCGGAGGAAATGAGTAGGCTCCAGAAGTAGGCGCCGTTCCAGCGTCTGAAGGAGACGAAGCAGAGGATGATGAGCTCGATGGCGTTGTACCATGCTACCGCGGAGAAGGCGGAGAATATGCCTTGGCGAGCTTTGTCGGACGTTCCGCCGTAGTTGTGGAGGAGGGTGATTGCAATACTGCTGGCGTTATGGGTGGTCATTGGCGATGGAGAGACATTGCTGGTTATGCTCCGTAGAGATAGATGATAGATATATAAGGGGGATTGAAGTTGGGAAGAGTTGAGGGGTATGAAGGAATGAACTACTGAGTTTATGCAGTGCAGAGGTGCTCACAGTGCATTCAAGGAGTGGCAGGAAGACCTCGGAGCTCAGATGCGAGAGGTGATCTCGGGAAGATCGTACCGTAGAGAGGGATTCCATGACAGCTCCTCGGGGTTGTGGAGAATTGCGCGAAAGCAGACTGGACAATGAGAGATGGGGAAGTTCCCGAGCCATGGATCTGCGTAGTATTTGGGGATGTTCTGTGAACGGAAATTATATAGATATAGAAAAGGGATGAGGGAACTCCCTTTCTTCGTCTTATATTCGTCGTACTATTGAAAGGTGGCTTAATTGATGTTCAACTGTGTTGATCCCCCTTGCTTTAAGGCATGCACATGGAGTACTTGAGACACATAAGGAGTACAGGGCATGGAGTGCTTGACAAGGTGTCCGCGGAGGAAATATGCTGTTCGGATATGGTCCCTTGTGACTGATATCCTTGGAGTATACGGAGTAGTACTCTGAGCTGAATTGAACACTTTGACAGGCTAAATAATTAGTATCAGAAAACGAGCTTCAACGTCTGACGCTTGATTGATCGAACAACAGATCTGCCATAGCCCAAGCTTGGTATTGGTAAGAACCCTGGGAGTCAGTTAGTTAGTTAGTATAAGAGTAGGTAACTGGCATCGCTGGAATCACTGGCATGGGAGATCAAGAAATGCATCAAAGCAGCAGGAACGCGTTTGCGACAGATCGGACTATGACGTCACCTGATCTGAAAGTCGATCTCGATCTCGATCTCGATCTCGATCTCTCTAGATCGAAATGAGCTTGGATTCCTTGTACATCCCCTTTTCCTATTATCCTCGGTGATGCAGATTCTGTCTCTCTATTCATCTCCATCAATCTCGCGCGTGTTTCCGTTCAACCCATTGAAAGCCCAATTTTTTCGCAACTTATCAGCTATGCCACCAAAGAGGAAGGCCAGTAGACCGGCTGCTGAACAGTCCAATGACTCGCCCGCCAGTAAAAAGGGCCGTTCTGACTTGCACCAATCGCACCCAAACGCGAAGCAAACGGAGGACTTCGGCATAGTCCTACGTCAATTCTACCCGCCGGAGATGAGCAACGAGCGCTGTCAAGCATACACTAATGGCGAGCTGGAACGACCCATTGAAACACTACAGAAAGCTTGCCGGGAAACTGCTGATAAGCGCCGTTCGATCGATGTGGGTAGTGCTGTGGTACATTGGTTCAAGAGCGATCTCCGGCTTCACGACAACAGGGCACTGTACACTGCCTACCAATTTGCGAAAGAGAAACAGGTCCCATTGATTGGTCTTTACATCGTCTCCCCTGAAGATTGGACTGCCCATTTGACTAGCCCCGCCCGAGTGGATTTCACCTTGCGCACCCTCCAGCGATTGCAACAGGACCTGGGGGAGCTGGATATCCCTCTCTACATGGAAACACAGGAGAAACGGAAGGAGATTCCGAATCGGATTGTGGAATTATGTCAACAATGGGGCGTGAAGAACGTATATGCGAATATCGAGTATGAGGTAGACGAACTGCGGCGCGAAGCTAAGCTTGTTAAACTCTGCGCAGGTAGCGATATCAATTTCGCTCCCAATCATGACACCTGTGTGGTCACTCCGGGCGCGCTAGCTAGCCAGCAAGGGAAACAGTATGCTGTTTATACTCCATGGTATCGCTCCTGGTTGGCATTTCTGAAAGAGAACCCGGATTACCTCGAGGTCTCCGAGGAGCCCGGGCCAAATCCAGGGAATGCACGACAACAATTGAAAGAGTTGTTTGATTGCAAGGTGCCAGCCGCACCAAAAACTCACACCCTGCCGGATGAAGATCAGAAACGCTTCGAGGGGCTTTACCCAGCCAGTGAGCATGAAGCTCTCCGGCGACTGGAAAACTTTCTCAAGGAAAAAGGTAAAAAGTATGAGGAGTTGCGGAGCATGTTGCCTGGTGAGCACACTTCGATGTTGAGTCCTTACTTTGCATGCGGGGCGCTTAGCGCAAGGACTGCCGTCGCGACAGCGAAGAGGATCAACAAAGGCCATATCGATCGATATGACCCCGGATACATGACCTGGATCAGCGAGCTGGCCTGGCGCGACTTTTACAGGCATGTGCTTGTGAATTGGCCTTTCATCTGGTAAGATTTTATCCTGTAGAACAACGGATTTCTCATTCTAATTACTCCCATAGTATGAATAAGTGCTTCAAGCCCGAGCATACTAATATTGATTGGGAGTACAACGAGGATCAGTTTCAAGCTTGGTGCGATGGCAAGACAGGCTTCCCGATCGTCGACGCAGCAATGCGCCAGCTCCGTCACTGCGCGTGGATGCACAACCGCACGCGCATGGTCGTCTCATCGTTTCTTACCAAGGACTTGATGCTCGATTGGCGTCGTGGCGAGCGCTATTTCATGGAGAATCTGATTGATGGTGATTTCGCCTCCAATCACGGCGGGTGGGGGTTTGGTTCTAGTACTGGTGTAGATCCGCAGCCATATTTCCGCATCTTCAATCCTCTTCGACAAAGTGAGCGATTCGATCCGGAAGGAGAGTACATTCGCCATTGGGTGCCAGAACTACGCGACGTGTCTAGCAAAGCTATCCACGATCCTTACGCGAGGGGGGCGTCAGCAATTGCGCAGAAGAATGGCTACCCGAAGCCCATTGTAGACCACGCAGAGAGTCGGAATCGAGCATTGGAGCGGTTCAAGAGTGCACTTCAGAAAGGGTGAAAGTTAATGTAAATAATAATGAGGCGCATAATTTTGATCAGCTGAGATGTAGAAAGTCCATGTGATCTAAAAAAAAGTTGGAGAAATTCCGCGCCAAGTCCAATTGCGGGTGAGACATTCTAGTACCTTTTTCCCCGCAACATCCTTCATTTCTCTTCGGCTTCTTTTTTTCCCTTGCATTTAAGCTCACCAATGACGTCCTGGAATGGAGTCCCAGGGTGATCAGCCGTCTCCGGACCCAGAGTCGGTGGAGGTTGATGTTGAACTGTCAAATGGCAAACGACGATGGCGCCGAAACAGAGTCGCCTGCGATTCATGCCACACTCGCCGTGTACGATGCGACCGTGCTTTTCCCTGCTCGAGATGTTTGCGTGGTGATATAAACTGCCAATTTACCCGCGAGCGCCGGAAACGAGGACGTATCGCAAGATCAAAACCGAAGAATGCAGATGCGAATGCTGAGGACGAAACGCTCCAGGATCCCGCCGAAGGGCAGCAGGGCGATGAGGAACACAAACGGGGATTGCAATCGCAGTTGCAGCAGGTGCTGTCGCCTGTTGAAAATAATTCTCCTGCCTCGAGCTTCCAGCAGCAATCGCCGGCAACAAACGAGATCAGCGCCATCTCGGCACCCAGCGTCGACGGCCGTCGGTCTGTGCCGCATCGTCCACAGCCGCAGCGGGCAGGACTTGCCGCCAATGTCACGGAGGAATGGCTTTCAGCGGCACATCTGTCGCCAGACTCATATGAGCTGCTTGCAGGTACAGGCGGCAGCGAACCTCCTCTGCCCCGGTTGGTGGATATCTGGAATCCAGTCGATTTTGCTAGCCACCCACCAGTCCAGTGTGTGCCTGCTGTACCATCTGTGTCGGGGGCCAACCTCCCAAGACGGAGACGGCCGTCGACTTCTCGGTCACCGTTGAAGTACCCTGTGTTGGAACCTCTTATGCCTTTTCTCGAATCGAACCTCCCACGTCGACTGGTATGCGATCTGCTTGAACTCTACTTTACCAGCGCTTTCTCAACCCATATGCATCCTGTGTGCCATCATATTCATTGTTATGTCCTGCGAAAGACTTCTTTTCTAAGTGTCGACCGCCCCAGGCCCACTAGTCCTGCCTTGCTGGCAAGTATGCTCTGGGTGGCTGCTGTAGATGATCGGGCCTTCTCTTTATCCATCTCACCGTTACAACGGAGGAAGATATGCCAGTTTCTCTGTGCATTGATTATTCGCTTACTGCGACCTTTGATACATGTCTCCTTCAAAGACCAAAATCCATCACCCGCTGAAAACCCAACCGCTCACGACTACTCAGCCGGGGCCCACCACCCATTCGAAGGGGTCGGAGATGATAAAGGGTTGGTAGGCCCCGCTGGGTCTTTAGACGATGTCATTACCTATATTCATGTGGCCTCGATTATCTCATCTAGTGAACAGAAGGCTGCAAGTATGAGATGGTTCGTACCCCTGGTTCTACACCTTGTCCACTCCACTAACTCCACACTAGGTGGCATGCAGCTTTTACATTGGCTCGAGAGCTTAAATTGAATCAAGAGATGGAAATCACACCGAATATTGACGCCCTGACCGATGGTTCAAGTCCATCCTTCGGCTACGGTCTAGGCGGATGGCCTGGTTCCCCAGATGGGCTGGGTTTTGATTATTCAAATCCCTCGCGGCCAAGCCTGAATTGCGTATGTGACAAGCACCAAGATTTGCATAATGGGCCTATTACAGAAGAGCACCGTGAAGAGCGGCGCAGAACCTGGTGGCTGTTATACATCATGGACCGCCACCTCGCATTGTGCTATAATCGTCCGCTGGCCCTACTGGATGCCGAGAGCGAGGATTTGTTGCTTCCATTGGACGAAAGCTCCTGGCAAGCAGGTATCATTCACAGCAATAGTCCTCATCCAGATGGACCCCAATGCCCTCGGTCCGGCGACCAAAACAAACGTCGCATTTTCCCCAACTTCATCTGCCACGACCACTCTATTCTTGGCTTCTTCCTCCCACTCATGACGATCACCGGCGAACTCATCGATCTGAACCAGGCCCGGAACCACCCTACCCTTGGTGTCAGGCTTCAAGGAAAAGAAGCGTGGGAGGTACATGTGTCAGAAGTACTGCGCCAACTTGAGGTCTACAAAGCTAGTCTCACAACCTTCGCGACGGCGACAACAGCAGATCCAGCTGCCCCATCGACGAGTGCCTACACCAACAAACCAGACCCTGTCGATCCGCAATTGTCTCAGGCGTATTCTTGGCATACGCAAACAGTCATTGCCTATTCCTCCTACCTAACTCATGTTCTCCATATCCTGCTGGTCGGAAAGTGGGATCCCGTCTCACTGATAGAAGACAAAGATTTCTGGACATCTTCCCCGGCCTTTGCGTCTACCATCTCACATGCACTGGAAGCTGCCGATTCCGTGCAACAAATCCTCCGCTTTGACCCCGATGTTAGTTTCATGCCGTACTTCTTCGGCATCCAGCTGCTGCAAGGCAGTTTCCTCCTCCTTCTTATCGTAGAGCGCTTGCAAAAGGAAGCAGGCGAGGGCATATTAAACGCCTGCGAAACTATGATCCGAGCGACAGAATCATGCGTCGTCACACTCAACACGGAGTATCAGCGCAGCTTCCGGCAAGTGATGCGCTCTGCGGTCGCGCAGGCTCGAGGTCGCCCAGTAAACCCGAGTGAAATTCGGCATCGCCGAAAAGCGGTTCTCGCACTTTACCGCTGGACGCGAAAGGGGACTGGCTTGGCCCTTTAAATACCCCACAGGCAGGTCCAGCAAGGATTTTTTTTGGTTCCTGTCGATCCCTGCACGCTACTGAATCAAACCCCCCTATTGTCCTGCAGGTCTGCGTACATGAGTGGGAAACCCGTTTTTCCCGTGGTCGCAATTTTGGGGTTGACTAGATACTACTTTCATACGATTTCTCAGTGTATAGTTCTGCAGCGGAGTTTTCGGGTATATGGCGTTTCACTCAAGCTTCTTTAACTATCGAGAGCGGATAATTCCGCGAATACATAATTTACCCTTGAAGGCATCTCGGTCCATTATTCTATTGTGGCGTCGACATCCAGTATCTTCATAAGCCTACGTCAACCCGAACATACGACATGTAGGGATGAAACAAGACCTATGTCATTCCCCGTTCTCGTTTAGGTCCATGAGGTCTCAAGCCTTCTCTCAATTTATCCGAATTCCAGGGGAGTCTCGATTAAATTCTCGATGCCGAGCAACCGCAATTCACCGATTGGACAACGGCCCTCGAATGTAAGTAAAATCCGGGGAAATCGGTTAATTGAACACTTCGGTGGGATCATGAGGTCTCCAAGGATATTTGCCGTTGGAGCTTGGGGCCCCAGGTTTCTCCGCAACTCCACAGCTCCTCAGATGCGTGGTTTGATGTGCAGGTCTTTTTTTTGGTTTAAATAATTCCTTCATGGCCCCCGGTTTTGCGGGGAATTATTATTTCTTCTTGCGCAGGTAGCAAGGTCTTTTTTTGGGGGAGATTTCAAAATATTTCAAGCCTCAACTTCAAGAAGCTCCTAGCTCCTAGCTCCAGCTTCAAACTCCAAACTCCAAACTTCAAACTTCAAACTCCAAACTTCAAACTCCAAACTTCAAACTCCAAACTTCAAACTCCAAACTTCGATTCCAATTCCAATTCCAATTTCAATTTCCAGTTCCAATTGCGATCAGACCTTGATTCCTAGATCCGTGTCTTGCCTCATAAACTTCTGCCATCACCATTCGAGTTCGTGACAACTACATTACATTCACCATGACCGAAGCTCAGTTCCCATTGGAGACTACCTCCTGGTCCATGGAGACCCTCGGTGATTCATATATGGGACAACACGATGAACTTGGCCCGGGCCCCTTCATCGCTACCGATTTTCCTTTGACGATGCAAGATGCACTAGATCCCTCCTGGGCTGTTGAGCAGTTCGGCTGGATTGATGGATACCCGGTTAAATCGACCGCATTTCAACCATATCCACAAATATGGTATGAAGCCGGTCTAGTGAGACAGGACTGTGGAGGGGTCAAAGCCGATACTACAAGGTAAGTTACTAGGCTTCCAGGAATAGAGTGACAGGTCCAAAGGGGGAAAAAAGAGAAGAAAAAACAAAGGACAAGAGAGATCCTAGAACAAGCTGACATGTGAAACCAGTTTCTCACTCAACCAATCAATTCCCTTCCAATCCACCGAGAATGTCCCGATCCACTCCCGCCCAGATCTCCAGCTCGCAACACAAAGAGCCCTCTTCATGACCCCTCCATCAAATACCCTAGCCTTCCCCTTCCCCGGATCCCCAAGCTCAGATCTCCACGGGTCCCCAGGACCAAGCCATGCCTCATCAAGCGGGTGGGAAGGAGAAGCCGAGCACTTGGAAGACGCCCAATACACGCAATTCGACTTCGGGCCGTCAGGATTGGACGCTCAATATCAGGCTCATGGCCAGCCCCACTCCGTCAGCTCCCCGCACCGTCGATACTCCAGAACAGACGAGGAGTGTCTTACACCACTCGAGATGCCAGATGGCAGTACTCGCATGACATCAAATTGGCTCCCCGTCGACCCTGATGCTGGGTTTGCGATCGGTTCTGCCATGATGATGAATGAGGATATGCCAGCGTTTCAGGATGTGAAGCATGCTTTCTTTCCATCTGACCCCGCGGCTTGGTCGTATGACCCATGAGAGCGGGTCATCATGCATTGTTTGGCTGTTAGCAACAAATTGCTCAACTATTACCCGCCTCCCCCCTTTACTTCCTCTAGTGCTAGTTGCGACAGTGATTCTGCCAAGCGCCCAACACACCCTTCTGTTGGCCTCGGGGCGTCCACAAGTGGCATCCACGGCGTCCTTGGCACGATCACAAAGTACAGATGTACACCGGGAGCCGTCATTGTACGGAGCTGGTCATCACCCCCGCTGCGACAACTCACTTTCCTCGCACCCAGGAATTCTAGCGCGAATCCCGCGTGCCAGGCGTCTGATACGAGTGCGCCCAGGACGTGGGTCGAATAGAATTTCCAAAATTCATTGTTTGAGAGGAAAGAGCATCATCGGCATGGAACCGCCGAGAGCGCAGACCACCCGTTTGGGCATAATTTCTACGCCGTGGACCGGACAAGACATGATCGTATGAATGGCATATCTTGATCTTCAGGTTCAGGTGAATGTTACCTACATAAAAGGGATCCAGGGACAAATATAATAACATCAATACAAACTCATTCATAAAATGTTGTTATGGTTTATATAAGTAGAAGAAACGGCGAATCTGATCGATATATATTGGCGCTATGCCCAGCCACACCCCGTTCGATCTGAGAATCAACGTTCCAAAATACATATGGTTCTTCCCCGCCAATTTGCACATGATTTCCTCCTACATGAACACCCGAAATATATCAAATGAGCAATGCTCCACTCAAACAAGACTTTATTGAGTCTTGTTTATAGTTTACTCCAGTCCAACCAGACAGTAATATCCTCCAGCTCATCCCGATGCTCCATGTAATAAGCCTGTCCCAACATGTGAAGCTTTCGTCGATCTGTCTTCTTCGACTTCGTGCGCGGGACTCTATCAATAAGGATATACAGCCCAGGCACATAGTACCTGGGCAAATTTTGTCGAACCGCCTCGCTCAGAGACTCGGTGAGCGCATGCACAGCCTGCCTCTCGCTAACCGGACGGAACTCCATTTCTTCGATCGGACCGTTCTCCATGTTCATGGGGTTATTTGCCAAGTAAAGATAAACGGCAAGAATAGGATCGCTTTGCCCGTCGATGGTGCCGAGAACGTCCACGATGGCGGCATCGCCGGTGGACAAGTTGCGCCGGAGAGCGTATTCCACTTGTCCGGCTTCGACGCGCGCGCCGTCGAGCTTGAGCATACTATCCTTGCGGCCCATCAGCTCGATCGTCCCATTGTGGTTGTACCGGCCTAGATCTCCAGAGCGATAGAAGCGGTGACTCGGCCTCTCGGTGTGGAGCTGGGCCATCCATACTGGTGGTGTAGAGAGGAAGTTCTCCGATTTTCCAGATACGTGGTCTAGATACCCCTTGGAGAGATGAGGGCCCTCGATGAGAAGTTCGCCCACGGCTCCGACGGGCATCAGCTGGTCGGGGTTATCGGGATTGACGATCCAGATTGCACCGGTAGCGGGACGACCGACCACTGACCCGTGTCCCATCTGGAGGTTGCGGTTATATGCGCACAGAGAAGCTATCTCCCCCATACCGTACTGGTTCACGACCTGCACGCGGTTCAGCCATTTTGCCAGTACAGCGTCTGAGACTGGCTCGCCACCAATACACATCATCTCCAGAGTGGGAACGCGCTCGGGATCCATGTCGACGGCGACTGATGGTGTGATGAACATCATGTTCCCCTCCAGATCGTTCATGTCATTCATCAGGGCCTCCATCGTCAGAGATATAGTTGGAACACAGCAGCATCCGCCAGCGATGAGAGGTGTTAGAAAGTCGTTGTTACTGATGTCGAAGGTGTAGGAGTCAAATTGGAACATCCGGCTATGTGGACCCATGTCCATGGCTCGGATGTAATCCGTCAACGCAGAGGCATAGCTACGGTGCTCTTGAATGATTCCCTTGGGTTTTCCCGTGCTACCGGACGTGAAGAGCACAAGGCAGGGATCGGTGGGGGTAACAGTAGAACAAGGGACCGAATTCACCAATGGCAAGCTGGAAACGGAAGCGGCGCTGACCTCGAATAGTGTTTCAACCCGATCCGCAAAGTTTTGCTTATAGCCAGCTGAAGTGAGCATGATCTTTATCTGGGTACGTTCAAGGACAGATGCAAGATATGGTGGTGGATCCCTGCCATCAACGCAGATGTACGCACCACCAGCCATAAGAACAGCCAGTCTGGCCACAATAGCCCAGGTGGATTTGTAAAAGGCACAAGCCACATAAATATTTGGGCCAACGCCTTGTCCCACTAGCCAATGTGCCAATCTAGAAGTTAAGTTCTCGAGTTGGCGATATGTCAGATCCCCATCCCAAGAGCGAACAGCAGGAGCATTAGGGGTTGTCGTCGCGTGTTGCAAACAAAGATCATGCAGGAGAGCATCACGGGCAGGCTCAATGTTTCTAGTGAATTGGGCAATCAGGTCAAAATCTTGCGCAGAGCATAACTCGAGGCTACAGATTGTCTGGTTGGATGAGCCATCAATTGATGACAAGGCCTGGTTAAAACTGTTCAGGAGGCTTGTAGCCAATGGCAGTCCAATGTCAGTGTTTCCAGCATCCAATCGAGCATATAACCTATCGTCGGAGGTATGTCGTATTGAAAGGCGGAGACCGGAGAATATCGAGTCTGCCTCCGTTGGCTCTCTCGCCGGTAAGCCACAGCAGACATGGCATTCGCCCACACATGTATCATTGCCAGATAGGAGGCGCTCAGCCAGTTGCTTCTGGTAGACGATTGTGATATTGAAGCCGGAATCTTCGCGGTCTTGAGTGGGATGGCCGTTCTCCGTGACTCTGTTACTGGATAACGAAGCCAATGCCTCAATGCTCTCGCGGAAGAGATCTATGATGGTATCATGAGGATCCACATGGATCGGAACGGTCGGCTTTGAGTAGCCATGAGCCGCCTCGCCTATGTAGCATTGACCCTTTGAATAGTCTTGGCCAACGTACAGTGTTGTCGAGCAGGAAAAGGCTTTGATCGTGGTAACCCATGCCAATTGGAGTAGTCGCTGGATATGAATATCCGGGTGTTCTCCTTGAACAGGTGGCGGAGGGTTGAGGGTATCAACTAGATGTAGGAGTCGCCAAGGACGGTCCTTCAGGGTGAGGTCAGCTCCCTCGGTAGAAGTACCATTGACTGCTACCTTCAGTGGAGCAGGGCTGGACTGGGAATCGACAGTTGCGGGTTCTAACAGGATAGGAGCCATGATGAACGTTAACTATAACAAGTGCGGAGAAACTATTGATCACTGTCGAGAAGTAGGGATTCTCTGGCCTAAATGTACGGAACCTTGCACAGGGAACAGGCATGCAGAGAGAAGCTCACGGTCTCGTTGTGAATATATGCTTTTTTTGGCACTGATCTCTTTGTTAAACCAAGGGAGCAATCAATAAAGCTTCCTTATTGAGGCCATATTCGGCGAATCATAGCCATAGCTCGGCAAGTTTGAGGTTCGTAAGATGTACTCCGTACAGACTCATCACTTTGCGCTTGATCACGGAATGTTTGCTGTGATGTGAGACGTGTGTGTATTCGGAAATGGCCTGCCGCTGCCTCCGAGCTAGTAGAGCGGGCAATTGGTGCCGGGGCTTTTGTGGAACATTGCGAATAAGAATCCAAAAGAGTTGAAGGTCAGAAAAAGGAAGGGTTATAAACCTTGTGGATTGGTCAATCCAATGTCGAAAATCACCGCTGTTCTACGTCCTTTGGCAATCCCACTATAAATGGTCAGCCCTGAAGTAGCAGTAGTACAAATAGTCAGCTGTAGAGTAAGATTTTAGGTGAGAGCATGAACTAGAAGATCTAGCCATGTCTCATTATTGAAGTCGAATTGACTTTAGAATTCGTTCAACCGTTACAGGAGAGTTCCAGCTTGGAAGCAAGTCAGACATTCTGCATAACCCCAGGATCAACACCCTCAAGGATCGACGACAGCTCAGCCCATAGTTTCTCACGGGCTTGGCGCCCCTCAGCACTACGCACCGAAAAGTGAAAGCGCGGTATTCTCCACATTCTTATCGGTCATATATGCGCCGTCGCTTTCGAGTCCAGCTGCTGTAGCGCCCGCCACTAGCGTTCGAGATCCAACCTCAATGGATCGTGCCAATACCATTTTCATCAGTTTCATCCTCAAGCCACCCTCTTTGCCCAGCTGTATGTTGCATAAACCAGGGTTCATCATGTTAATGATCACCTCTGATCTACGCACCCGGCCCGCTAGTTCCTGCACAAGCAAGACCTCAAGCAGCTTGGATAATGGGTACTGCTCCCCCATTTTGGTTCTTGATTGGTCGCTGACGACCTTCATTGGCTTCTCTTCCTTCCATTCTGCGAAATTCACCCAACCATGTACCTCGCTGACAACGAAGCTAAGTCGGGCTGTTCTTGATAGATGCTTTCGTCGTGTGGAGGAGAAGGCCAAGGAATAGAGTGTTGATAACATTGGCAGTGACAGTTTTCTCATATCACTCGGCAGTACCAAACTCCGATGTGGCAATTGCTGCATTCAGGATGGCTGCGTCGAGATTAGGGAGCTTTGAGATGCACTCGCCAAAGGCAAGGACAGAGGCATGGGAAAGTAGCTTGACCTCCCACACCTCACATACCTCTGGGCGGCCTGTAGGTTTTTCAATATCCTCTTTGGCTTCTTTTCCCGTGGTCACATTTCAAACAGCAAGGAGTACTCGTGCTGGACCTAGTCGCGTGATGCGATGTGCAGCTTCCAGTCCTAAGCCGACATTGGCACCGGTGATGAGCACCGTCTGATCCGCGAAAGAGTGTGTTGGATGTTTGGGAGTAATAAAGAATTGTTAGTAGAGGAAACCCATGATGTATGTTTGAGCGCACAATTGTTCAAACAAAAACCAAAGGTATATGCAAAAGGGAAAGGGGAAAGGGGAAAGGTTGTACATGGGGAAAATATGGCTGGACATTAGCGGATTTGACTGGCTCCGCTCTGAATCCCATATATACTATCTTCACTGATCCCGGGATTAAATATTGTTATTGCCGAACAAATTAGCAGAGGTCATAGTAATATTCCAATATAAGAGTTAATATCTATGTATACAGCGATTTTAAACTAATTAAAGACGCTTCTTCCTAGGTGGGCTAGTGTGTGAACTACATGAGGCCCCGAGGTCCGCTTAGTAAATGACAACCACTCGGGCTGCCCTGGAGATCGACAGGTAGATCGATCCCAGGATCATAAATGGGGATGACTATGTCATTTACTTGTATGTAGTTTATGTACCCAGTCAGCAAAAAAAGGTTCTGGCCAACTTTGGAAGAAGCGCCTTGAAGTAGTTTCAACAGGCGTAGTAAAAAAAAGGGGGTTGGGGGGGTTGTGTAATACAAATTAATTCTCTTACAATGTACTCCGTACACATAGAATAGTCGAAGGCGTAGATAATATTCGGGCGTGAGGTGATCATAATAGAGGAATTTGCTTGTGCCTATTTCTCTCAAATCTTGTTTGAAAGTCTGATTTTAGTCCTGTTCCGAAAACAGGGGCAGCATATAGATGACCGCAATCCAACAATTCCAAAGTCGAAATGTCTGTTTATCTCCTTGAACAGAACGAACTATCAGAGTCCTTAAGGCCACAAGCGAAGCCATTGCCATGCTGATGGTAAACCAAAGATATGAAACACCCCAGAACATCGGACACCATATTCCCCAACAGAGCATGGGCAGAGCAATAGTCCACCGCGCCATAGTATCACCCCATACTAGTGGCACCGTTCGTCGACCCCGTTTAGCATCGCCGGGTTGATCGGACATATCCTGCAATTGGACGGTGGAGAAAATAACCCCGATGATGACAATAAGCCACCGTCCTGACCACCCAAGCGGGTGGAGAGGGAGAAAAGAACCGCCCAAGGCCACTTCCATCGCCCCCGATGCGAAACAGGTATATCCTAGTCCATTGATAAAGTTCCGAATGACTGGGTTCTTGTCCGCACCACCCCAGTTATTGTACCACACCCCTAACCATATCAAAGCCACAGAATGTCGGACTCCACCAGCAAATGCTAGGCTATATATCGGGGCAAATACATATAGAATAATCATAAGTCTTGTGCCCCACTCGTGAGAAATCTGGCTGCGAGGAAACGGGCGCCATGGCTTGTTCAAACAGTCCTCGGCAATCGCCCTTTCACCCCGTTGGTTGTTGATGGCGAATGGAACCAAGTTGATCAGAACCCATAAGAATGCCGCGAGAGCTCTTCCAACCGATTTTGGAGAATCAATGAGAGCCTGCGGAGGAAGCAAAATAGCTGGAACATGCGGGTCGTATTTCGACGCGGCCCAGGCGTTTGTGATTCCGAAAATTGTACTTGGTACCACAATAGTTTTGAAATCACTCAAGACCAACAGCCAAAGGGTATATGGGTGGTACTGCAGAGATGCCAATGTCCTTTGGACAATTAAGAGAACCTGATTCATGGCGGAGGGATATTAATGGGCCCAATCGATGTTAATTTGAGAATTAGATTGTTGTATCGAAAAGGTTCGAATTTAACCCTTTGGGACAGAATGTTGGCATTCGATGAAGAGTGAATAGTCAAATAAGAGGGAAAACGAACTTGACTATCGTACATTTTGAATTTCTTTCACAAGGTGCCAAACCTTTCCTAAATAGTTGGTAAACATTTGGGATAAACTATTGACGCGCTAGGTACCTAAATATCAAAAGAGTCCGGTTTTCGTCCATATCCTCCGATGGCTGAGAATGACGATTGTTGTCCAACATTACCTTTCGCAATTTCTCTCACTGTGACGTTTATGATACAAAGAGCCCTGATCAGAGTCACTATGGGACTCGTGCCACTTTGAGATTCGAGATAGTAATTGCGGCAGGTCCAGAATATTCGGCTTGATCATTATCATGCTAGCCTCGGGGGCAGTTGCAGCTATTGTAGGGCTACTGGCCCACCAACTTGTCTTTATTTACGGGGAATGGCACTTAAAGGCCCCGAGTGTCGTTCATTTTCATCTCTTTTCTGGCAGTTTATTATATGCAAACCATCTGTTTGGCCATGGAAGCACGCAAGCCAGCTTGATTCGCACAGTATACCTGGCGGCATGCTATCTCTCGTCACTATTCACCAGCATTGCAGTATATCGACTCCTATTTCATCGATTGAAAAACTTCCCCGGTCCCAAATTAGCCGCAGTGACTAAATTATGGCATGTGTGGAAATGCCACGACTCACGCGGGCATCTTGTCTTGCAGGCTTGGTACGAAAAATATGGGGAGTTTGTACGAACCGGTAAGAGATATCCGAAACCAAATAGGGACTCCCTGGTGACATTGGGGATTAAATATTCAGGTCCTGCCGAGATTACCATATTCCACCCCGAGGCCTACGAGGCCATGGATGGTCCTAACAATCACAACACACGCTCTGATTGGTACGACCTATTATATCCTCGGATATCCTCAATCTTTACTCGCGACCGACAGCTGCATAATGAACGGCGGAAAATGTGGGAGCAAGCGCTGAGTAGAAAAGGTCTTGTACACTTAAAGGTTCAGAATACATGGTAAACTGACACCGACGTTCAGCATTACTCCAGTATCATCGGCGGGTGCTGGAGAAGGTACGAACACTGGAAAGCCTAGTTGCTTTAGAACAATCACGCCCTGTGCTGATAAATGACCTAATGTATTTCTTTGCTTTTGACTCGATGGGTGATTTTTCTTTCAGCGAAGATTTTGGTATGATGAGGAACCAGAGGTGGCATTCATCGATAGCTATGCTGCGCTCGGCGCTCACGTTGTTGGGTCCATTCAGTCCTGCGATATGGATCCCGAGACTGGGGTTCGCATTTATGCCCGCACTGTGGAAGGTTCGACACTGGTTTCATATGCTTGAATTTTGTGACCAGTGCATGTCTCGACGGATGAAGGTATTAAAACTCATATTGGAAATCGATATTCGGGCTAATGTTAAGGTAGAAAACGCTCCCAGATCGCGATATTGCATCTTGGTTTATCGAGGACCACGTCAAACACGGATCAGATCCTACGCGGGCGAGGTGGTTGAGCGGTGATACTGCAACACTAGTTGTAGCTGGAAGGTCAGTAAGCCTGAGTAACATGAGGCAACGTACTAATAAATGAAGCGACACCACTGCTCCAAGTCTAACCCTTCTCTTATATTTTCTCGCCCGCTATCCTATGCATGCTGAAAAGATATGCGAAGAGATCCAGGGGATTGACAGGGAGAATCCGGCTACTTTGGCCTCGTTGCCACACTTGACGGGGACTATAAATGAAGCAATGCGATTGCTTCCAGCAGTAATAACTTTTAGCTCTCGATTAACTCCACCAGAAGGATTGATGATAGATGGCACGTTTATCCCGGGAAACACCAAAATATGTGCACCACGTTATACAATTGGTCGACGTAAGAAACACCTTATCCTATTTTCGGTCAGAAGTACTGAATGAACATGAAGTTGGGACAGCATATATCCACCCCCATGAGTTCATTCCCGAGCGGTGGTACAGCCAACCAGAGCTGATCAAGGATAAAAGGGCATTTGCTCCTTTTGGTGTCGGTAAGCGACAACCCAACCCTTGAGTCTTGTGGTCAGATCTCCCATGTGTCCGGTTGGGTTGCACGGGTATAAGAAGAGGCTCGTATCCTGACTCCTTTTTGTTTTCTCTTGTAAGGGCGTACGAGCTGTGTTGGTCGTCATTTAGCTCTCGCACAAATCCGTCTCGTAACTGCTGCCTTGGTGTTCCACTATCGGATCGAATTTGCATCTGGTGAAAATAACGGTGAGGCTGTCGAACGGGATATGAAGGACCAGTTGACTGCTCAGCCTGGTGCTTGTCGGCTTGTGTTCCAACGTCGGTGTGAGAAAAGTTGAAACGGGGTAGGGCCCAATGTGGTAATACGAGTAACAATAATTATTCATTGATTTGGATTGACTTCTGAAATTTCCACGCGAAAAGTGTTGGACTAGATACAATTTGCAGATAATACCTGTTTGTTCTCCCTACTCGGGCCGAAATCCCCAGGCAACGTGAATGTCAAATGTAACGTAACAACCAGATCGAATATCCGCATAAGCCTTTTGCTCCAGATCCTCAATATGCCGCATGTTTAACGCCCCCTGCGATCCTCTGGCGGAATGGAGGCGCGCCCACGCAAATATAGCCCTCATTCCATTCGTAGTCAAACGCGCGCGCGTATCATACACCCGATCAACAGCAACGGCCTCAGTATGAACATCTAGAAGACCAGCAGCGCGCATATCAGTCGCCAATCGATTCCAGCCATACTCAAACCGGGGTTTCATGGCAGTCATGAACATCAATCCCATGGTACTAGCAGCATCGATTGTAGAATCAGGCCGGCCCGGGAGGTGGCGGACGTTAGTAAAATCGCACTCTTCCCACTGCATAGCACCGCCAGGCTTTAGAAGCCGAGCAAGGCTGCGAACAACTCTCGCCCATTCGGAAGCTGTCAGACCGGCGGCAATCAGTCGAACGTGCACGATATCATACTGTCCCCAGAGGTTGACCGGAACATCATTGCGGGCGTCGAGAAGGTACAAAGTCACATTTTGGGGGAGAGTGTTGGAGGGTGGATAGAGCGAGGTTGATATGTCGTAGCCATGTAGGCTTGCATCAGGCCAGTCGTGGGCGAGATGGCGCAGGAAGGCCGCAGTACCCGTGGCAATGTCAGCAACCCGCGCGTGGGAATGCATTTTGTCTCGAACGGACGGGTGCAGCAGGTAGCCAATGTTTCTGCGTCAGCAGTAGTCAGTATGGTTCAAATGCCTGCGAACTGCTTCGCCACACAGGACTTGGCGGGTGATTTTACTCGGTGAGAAGATCAAATTGTTCGTCGAGTCTAACAGATGGATGTCAGTATGTGGTGTTTTCATTGGTTGCTGACGAGTTCTTGCCTTTGAGCTTCGGCGGAATCACGCTGCATATTCTCCGCGTATGTATCCCTGGAAAGAGGCATTTTGAATAGCCTACTTTGGGTCGAACGATCGAAGGTTGATGTCTCAGATTGAATAGATGGAGAGAAAAGAATGCAGGAGGATGCACGAGGCTGCAGCGGGTTGACGGGAAAGGTGTGAATTACAGGGTCACTCTAATCTCTGCCTCTGAAAAAACTTGGAGATTTCACCCTCACTACAGTCACCAGCGTCTCATTTGAGTACCTCCCCAGCTGAAAATCTGCTCATCGACGAATTGGAGAAAGTCAAGGTCAAGGTTTTCATGTTGTACGAAACGAAGTCTGTATGATATTCATCGTTACTTTCCCTATCACCATTGAACAACCATACCAGGAATTAGTTGAAATGGCAGCATCTCTTAGGTTTGCACAATGCCATTGTTCCTCTCAATATAACACTTCTGCTATTAAGCTACATACTATATACACTGTTACAGAACTTTTCTTAATCCTGTCAGACCTCGATATTGCTGACTCCCGTCACGAATATGATCCACTTGAATCATCGCTCTCCAGTTCTGATTGTCTGGAGTTTAATATTTTTCTTCATTGCTGCACTAGCTGTTGTACTTCGAGTTGCCTCTACACATATCCGACGCCAGAGATTCAAATATCATGATTATCTTGTCTTTTTCTCACTTGTAGGTCTGACTGGATATGTGGTGGATATGTTGGTCGGTAAGTTGACGCGATCAACCGACAACGCAACAATCGGGGCTAATATCTCATATCAGGGGCTACCACAGCGGGGTATGGTGGGCATACGGCGATAATGGCTGTACGCCACCCGGAAAGATTGGTTAGTGCATTGAAGGTTGGTCTATCTCCTTGGACGTTGATGAGAAGTATTAACAGAGTTAGATTTTCTGGGCATCAGAATGGATGTGGGCAACCTCAACAGTCTGCTTTAGGCTCGCCATACTTCTATTATATATGGAGATCTTCCCAGGGAACAAGAAGTTCTTCTGGTGTGCAACTGCAGTGGGATGTCTTGTCCTCCTATACTGGGTATCCGCGATCTTGACCATCGCTTTGCTCTGTCGTCCGGTTGCCTACAACTGGGACCACACTATTTCAGGGAGTTGTGGGGATGTTTTGAAGATACAGTATGCATCTGCAGGGTTTAACATGGGGATTGACTTGGGAGTCGTCTTACTTCCGCTGCCTATTGTCTGGCGCCTGCAAATGTCGAGTCGTAAAAAGACAGGCGTTACTGCATCTTTTGCGATCGGCGTGTTGTAAGTCCCCCACACGCTCAGTCCAATTCCTTGTTCAGTTGCTGATCGCTAGTAGAACGGCCGGTATCAATTTGGGGCGCATTATTCAGACCAAGCTGTGTCCTGCCGATGACCTTGTCTACTGCCTCAGAGACTCCTCTATTTTCATCATGGCAGAAATGACAGCAGGGATCTTGGTGGCCTGTGTTCCAACATTTGGGCCCCTATTGTTTCGCGGGCGAAAATTACGGTCAGCACAACCACGCGATTTGCCCACAATTGGATCGGCTCAAATGCGCCGTCGTCCCGCGAAATTTGACTCTCTGCTTTCCACGATCGACCACACTCACAATGATGGTGAAGAGCAAGGCCATACAAAGAAATTGGAGCCTGGTGCGCCCACATCACATATCGGAGCTGGTGCTGAGAATGAAGCTCCAGAGACAGGTATTTTAGTGACACACGATCTCGATGTGCATAGTCTGAATCTGCTCCCTAAAGTGTCTGGAACTTCTCTTTGAAATGCAGAGATTCTCTCACAAGAATATCCTTTTGACGCACGTTCCCTTCGGGAGATCTGCACAGCTCCATGTCAGGATGTCAGGAACTGAGATGCCCAGGATCTTTTGACTTGAATTTTCAGATTTTCCCAACGTACGAGAAGATGCTTATACTCCGTAATGCATGTCAGATTTGTAACACCTTTAGTGAGTCCGAGGCCCCTTTTTTTTTTTCTTCTTTGTGCTGGTTTTAAGATGGAAATTAGTTATATGAAAAGACTATAAATTGAAAGAGACCAATTGAATCAGATCTGTCGCCCATATTCCCAACCCTCAGAATATAGACCGAGTCTCATATTATATTCCTTTTTGTTTTCTTACGTACTCAGGCATCGAAACGATATAAGGCTGTCAGACCACGTGCGGGGAACCTGGACTTTCTTTTGTCTTGACACCTCAACTTTTCTTTCCTTCACAACTCACTATGGTTTCCAGGTCCTTTGCAGTTGTGATCTGTCATGGCTCCTACCATACTCCCGCCCCATATCAGCCTCTTGTTGAAGCCTTGACGGCGAAGGGAATTGAAGCCTATTGTCCCCAACGGCCCACTTGCGATCTCAGTCAGCTCAATGTCGGAAACCTTAACAACCCAGATTTCGACCGCAGAGCTCCCCCAGGAGGCTATCCACTTCCTGCAGATGACGCGACAGATATTGGGCTGCTGCTTGACAAGTTGATTGCACAGGGGAAATTGGTACTTCTCGCAGGACACTCCTCTGGTGGTTGGGTCGCCGCCGAGGCTGCGCAATCTTCTCGCCAAGCTCCAGTCCGTGCAAGGGAAGGAAGGACAGGTGGTGTCATTGGGATCTTCTTCATCGGAGCATTCATTGTTCCGCAAGGCCAATCAGTCCACTCGTTCTTCCAGCCCCCGGACGGCAAAGTTGTTGTGCCTCCGTTTATGGAATTCCACGTGGGTTGACCAGCGAACCAACTTATGTTCGTAGATACTAACCGTTAATAATAGAAACATGGTGTGAGTGGCCTCGGAACCATGGTCAACCCTGAACAATATCTGTTCAACGACCTCGACGGGGCGACCGCGAAGAAGTGGGCATCGACATTGACAGCAGCCCCCGTCATGAATAGTCCCCTTACCCATAATCCTTATGATGTGCTCCCTTGCGCCTATCTTGTGTTGGAAAAAGACCGTACATTGCCCAAGGAGTATCAAGAAGGAATGGCAGCGAGTCAGAGCAAACCGTTCAAGGTCTACCGTGCACCTTGTGGTCACTCTCCACACCTTAGTTGGACAAATGGGCTTGTTGCGAAGGTGGAGGAATTTGGAAACCAGGTTCTAGCTGAAAGCACAGCAAATTAGGTGATATCTAGAAATAAATATCTCTTGGAAATACATTAACATGAGTTACACTCGAACAAAACCAAAGGTTTGACGAATGAGGTGAAAGAGGTTTTGTGCAACGCGCCTTCCATTCGAAGTCAAACACTCCCTTTTCCACTTTCTCATTTCTTCCTCCCTTCAACTTTTCCAATATCTTCAACAATTCCCCATCTCTTCTTCCATTCCGTCATGGATACCCCTCGCTATGTATTTGGTGCTCAAGGATTTGGTGTGGCCTGGACGGCCGACAATGTCGACCACTTGATGAATAGTCTCACAAAGACTGGAATCAATGAATTTGACACGGCTGCCCTGTATCCTGCCACTAATCCCGGTGCATCTGAGAAACTACTCGGTGAAAAGAGACCAAAGGATGCGGTCATCCACACCAAGGTTCTATTCAGTGTTGATGACTCTTTGTCCTTCAGAAACATAGGAACCTCTATCATGGCTAGTTTGGAGCGATTGCAAGTTAAGAAGGTGGGTTAAAATCCTACACTGGTCATGATCAATGTTAATACGGCTATTTAATCAAGATCCACACCCTCTACGCTCATGCCCCGGACCGCAAAACCCCGATTCCTCTGCAAGCCGCACACTTCGACCATTATTATCGTGAGGGATATTTTGAAAGACTGGGTCTCTCCAACTACAGTCCATCTGAAATCCGTGCCTGGATGGAAATTGCAGTGCAGGAAAATTTGATTATGCCTTCTGTCTACCAAGGCCAGTACAACGTCTTCTGTCGAGGCTACGAGGATCAGCTTTTCCCCCTACTTCGTGAGGTCGGGATTCACTTCGAGGCAACCTCGCCCTTGGCGGGTGGATTCCTTACTGGAAAACTTTCCTATTTTCCATCACCCGAACAGTTGGAGGGTACTCGTTTCGAGGTCGGAGAGGGTAATATGCTCGGTGCAGTCTACCGCATGTGGTACGACCAGCCTGTCTATCACCAAGCGATGCGATCATTGGATAATATTAGTAAAAGGCTGGGGACTACGGGGGCCCAATGCGCCCTGCGCTGGTTGCTTTTTCACTCCCACTTGAAGGATCCTGACCGAGTTGTGATCGGACCAAGTTCCCTGAAGCAGCTTCAAGACTATGTTGATGCCCGGAAGGCCGGACCACTTCCAGCTTATGCAGCAGGCGAGATCAGTGCGCTTTGGCCGAGCCTGAAGGAAGTTGCAGCAACGATCATTGAGAAGGGATGGTGGTCTCTGTGATTGGTATGTTTAACTTTCAGGGGATCACGACCACATTTCCCAAAAAAAAAAGAAAAATATCTACAGGATGACAGGTTATTGATAAGCGATCATCAGGCTGGACTACAAGTATGCACTCATCTAGTTAAGTTTTCAGCCCACAAATACCTAGGTACTCACAAACTCCTCCGTACGAGCAATTGTATCTCCCAGTTCTTCATAGGTATTTTCCCAGCGGTATCATCCCTTCTAATCAGCTTGCGACTTACACAATCGCCCATTCTCCACCACTGTCCAAGCCTCACTTCCCACGGACTTGAAAGCGTAGAACCTGCTGTGAGGATCATACTTTTTTTTAATCTCTAACAAAATGTCATAGTTATCCCCATAAAACGCCTGCTGCCAATCTATCTGATTTGGATCAGCTTCATTTAAATATGCACCACTTCCGGGTGTCAACTCTTCTAGCTGGGGCATGAGAACGTTCGTAATAAGTTGCTGGCGGGCAACATCGGTATCCCAATCAGCATAGTCGAAGTTCCTATAGTAAGATTAATAAAGGCTTGAATGATCCTAAAAGGGAATTCTTTTAGAAACACATACGCCCCCATTACAATGTCCATCAACGCATCTCGCCAGGCTGGATTGACACTGTTGTCGGGATATGCAACTCGAGACGAGTTGACCATTATTCCTGAGATGAGGAACCCGTCGTTTCCTTCGACAATATTCCGCAATGTGGTGGTTAGATCCGCTAGGTTCTGCTCGACTACGGACCTTGGAATTAGGCGACCACCAAGAAGTTGATCTGTTATGTTGTTCGGCGGGCTCATCGTCTGGTATGCGTCGTAGTATGTGGGGAAATCGTCCACATAATATGCTGTTCAGCCTCCGTCAATGTTCGTTCTGAATTTTGGAACTTTCTTTTTTCACTTACTATGCTGTAAGTTGTTTTGTTGGAGGAATTCAATCAAAGGACTAAAAAGAGAATTGAAAAGCGTCGCTGTTCTGCCCGGAATAGTAGTAGGCGCCGTTGCCAGTGTAGTGTTAGTTAACCACCAAACACTTGCACCTCCAGCGTCCCCGATCGAGGGAAGAATCGATGTGAATTTTGCGACCGCGGCAAAGAATGTATCTCGCGATACACCCGTGTCAGAGAAGGAAATGTTACCCGACACCGTCCGCAGCTCAGGATAAGCCTTGCTCGTCATCGACACAACAACACCGTAAGTTCCTCCGCCTCCACCTGAGAGCGCCCAGTAAAGATCCGGATGTTCCATTGGGGATGCAGTTACCAGTTTCCCATTTGCGAGAACGACCTCCCATTCCAGGACCTGGTCAGCAGCGAGTCCTACCTGGGACACCATTTGGCCATGACCGCCGCCTTGGGAATACCCCCCTGCCAGCCCGACCGTGGCACAGTTGCCTCCCACGATAACAAGTCCAGCTTTATAAGCTGCCTCGCTACCTTCAAAGGATTGAACTCCAGCTCCCACCTTCACGGCTTTGCCGGAATAGTGCGGCGAGACGTATTCCACAATAGAAATATCCTTCATGTAATGCATCCAGATCGCCAGTCCTCCAGCTCCAGTGGACTTCCCAAGCAGATCATGTCCAGTATTGCGGATAACGAGGCGGATGTTGTGACGGGCTGCAAAATTGATCGTCTCCCGAACATGTGCGACATCTGTCGCATTCACAGCGTACTGGACATAATTCCCGATCGTGCAAGGTGATCGTCTCGATGAGAAGGGATTGCAGCTTAGATTCGTGAATCTTGGCGCCATAATGGATGAGGGGTTTTCATAGTGTGTTTTCGGGAAACCCCAATTGGACTGGAGTTGGTCGCATTGCGATTTATCGTACGGGGCGAACGAGTCGATGTGACACACGCTGGCGATTGGGATTGTTGCAATCAACCTTCCATGCACTGTTTTGTTGAATCGCGCCCATAGATTATGTTCAGGCCAGCATGGGTCTTGTGGCATGCACCGGCAAATAGGGGACCTTGTATGATTTGCGACTGAAAGCCCACAAACCACCGTTACAACCGAAAGGACAAGAAAGCAGGCCTGCTTCCACGCGAGGCAGGGGGTGGCCATTGTGACACTCGGTTGGGCTCACTTAATTTTGCTGGAATTGGGCGAATTATATACTTGTACTAGAGGTTTGGCGCTGGGGAAATACCACGTTATGGAATGTGAGATTCAACCAGCCACTCGAAAACAGCACGCATTGCGCGGATTGCATACGAGACCTGATATACACCGACATTATTTTGACCCCTGCAGGTTACCCCCTTGCCTCTATTTTCAGGCATCTAAATCAAATCAAATCAAAGTTGATATAACCTGTTGCAGTCTAACTAGTTGCGTATGACTATGCAGGCGCTTCATCCAGCTGAAGCAAGAACTCGAAGCCAAACGCCGAGTTGGGATCACTCCCAAGAGTAAATACAGAGGTTGATTTGTAAAGAGTGTGGAATCAGCCCATTCCTGCATACTGTAAACCCACAAACCCATACACAAGGAAAAATATCAAATGAATGCGGCGGAGTGCACCCTCCGCCTTCCGCCTCCTATCTCTCTCCTCCCTGTATTCTCCCCCCTCTCCAGTTGCAATCGGTGGTGTGTTATTCATGGCCAGTTGCCTGGCATGCTTGTCGACTCTGGCTGAGCTTCTCGTTTCCCAGCTTCGTTTTCGTCATTGGCTGATACCCATCGTCTTCCACACCTAGATCTATTGCCGCAAGGCCTACCGGTTCGTCATCGTCGTCCTCGATCCCAATATGTTGGAACTGCCGGAGGAGACTTGTTTGGTGTATGAATTTGACCACGTAGCGGGTGGCCTGCGGGTTCGAAATGATCTTGTCGTAATCTATCTCGATACCGAGATCATACAACTGGTCCCATAATTTCGTGCGCGGCATGGTATACCGCGGGCACTGCATCAGAATTTGTTTTGGTGTCTGCGAGCCCTCGTCACATAAACACCGGTCGGACTCTGCCGCCTTGATCTTGAACAAGAAGTGACGCAGCCCGATCCGTATTGTGCGTATCTGAATCAGGATCGCACACTGCGGCTTCGTCAGTCCCTCGTATAGTCGGAGTGTCTTCTTATTCGGCGCCTGCACCAGGCGTTTCGTCGGCGCGGAGGTTGTCTCACGCTCCTATTGCCGCTCCTATCGCTCTCTGATTCGCTGGCGTACCGCTGTCTTAGCAGCTGCGGCGAGGCGGATAATCGGTTCTCTCGTCCCGCTCCCGGTCGCAGCTCCTATCCCCGCGCCAAGAAGCGCTGCACCTTGCGCTTCGCAGTCGGCATATTCATTACCGTCCACACCAACGTGTGCGAGGATCCACCTGATGGTGACAGTTGTTGGATTTTGTCGGGTTTCATTTTGCGACCGGATGGTTCGTACATGATCGTATGCTAACCCGAGTATGTACTGGCCAGATGGTCGTTGTGGGTTTTGGACTGCCTGGATGGCAGCCTGGCTGTCTGAGAAAATGGTCACTTCTCGAGCCGTTTGATATTCTTTATCATTCCTGATTTTGGCGAGTGCCATCTCAATACCACTGAGCTCGGCAGCGTACACCGTGGACTGGGAGTCTGTCCCAAGATACCTTCTTTGTGAGCTTACACCTTGCAAGAGATTGACCATTGATGCGCCAATGTGTCCTGCGAGTCCGCTTCCATCTGTGGAGATCATGCTGGCCTCATCTGTGCACGCCGCACTATCATAAATGCTGTTTTGGGTTTTTATTGCGGCTTCTTGGTTCTCAATGTAACATGGGATCGGTGCCTCCCATGGAGCAAGCACGAATACTTGTTTTTCTTCCCATTTTTCTCCCATTTGTAGTCGTAGTGGCTTCTTTTGTGAGATTGCCTCGGTCGGAGACCACCCTCCGAGTCTCCTTTGTACTGGTTTTCTTGTTTCTTTAGCGGTTCGTGGGCATGCCCACTGCGGGCCGGTGAGGATCCGGATGGCGGTTTCTTCGACGACTTGCTGAAGTCGTAATTTAATTGGAAGGAGAAATATTTATGTGTCGAGCGCTGCCCCCGCTGTCCCGCGGAAAGCACCGCTGATCAGGATTGCTGCTCGTTTCTGGATTTTTGTGAGTTCATTGGTGAGTTTTTCGAGGTCGCCTTTCGGCCTGGCTGCCGGGCAGTACCACGCAGACAGTCCCCATAGTATCTGTGGGATGATGACTGCCTGGTATACCTTCCGCATTGCGATCAGTGATGATCCCCAAGTGGAACCTGAGATCCCGCGGAGCGCTTCCAAACTGCCAGCTCCCTTTGCAACCATCTTCTTCCGGTGTATTGTGAAATTTGGGTGTTTGTCAAGCCATACCCCGAGGTATTTGGCCGTATCGGTTGGTGTGAGAATTGCTGGTGTTTCGCCCGGTATTGTAACCGGCATACCGTCATGGCCTGACGGGTCGTCTGGTATCTCCCAGATGTCTGTAGCCGGCTGTGTTGTGTCGGGTTCGATCGTGAACGTATCAGGCTCGATCGTGGGCATATCAGGTTTGATCGTGGATGCGTCAGGTTTGATTTTTGGGTTGGCGAAGTGTATCAGTTCGAACTTGTCGGGTGCAAATTTCGCGGCATGTTTCTTGGCCCAAGAGCTTGCCCTTTGCAGGGCTTTCTCCAGCACCTGGACATTCTCTTCATAGCTTTTTGAGACTGCAAGAATGCATACATCATCCACCCAGTCGGCCCCGGCAGCCAAAAGGGCACGCCACTCCACCGGACACAGGGATATCCCCCAACCGACCCCGGAGCAGCGACCCAAAAACCGCTGCGCCTGGTCCCCAGGACGCCGAAGCCGACACACCTACCTAATGGCCAAAAAGGGCCTACTGGGTAACCGTAGACCCGCCTCAACTGACGAGGAACGGGCCGAGTGCGCCCGAATCATCCAAGATGCCGAGGCGGCGCAAGGGTTCACAGGCACCGAACAAGCACAACCGTCGAGCCAGCCTACGCCAGCCAGATCAGGGCCCACCGGCCCCGAGCCAGCAAGCCGGCCAAGGACCACCCGCTCCAAAGCCGCCCCCGCCAGCTCGCAACCGACGCCCTCCAAGCGCCCCAGACAGTGAACCCCGCACTCTGCGGATACTGCAATACAATGTCGAGAACTCACTCGACCACGTGATGGCACCACTAATGCGAGACGAACATATTCTGGACTATGCCGTTATATGTGTCCAAGAGCCCTGGGTCCTCAATATCACAGAAGCCAGGAAACAATTTGACCTCTTCTGGCCAACCATATCCCATGAGTTCAAGCCCAGAGTCTGTACCTTCGTGCGAAAAGACCTTAATACGCAGCTGGTCCACTTCAGCCAACACGCTATCTCGATATATATCAGCGGATACAATAGAATCAGATGTATCTATTGGTGCGGTGATCCTGCTACACAGTAGATATTGATAATAATTGATTGATTGCTTGTCACTAACTAGGATCGAGAATGCTAACTATTTTGATATTCGAGTCTGGGTTGGAAACGGTCACATGATCCAGCATGTGACACTCACGTGACCCAACATCCCCCTTCAGACTCTAATCTCATCAAGACAATTCTCCATGAAAATCCAGTTGTCTCCTTTCGTTGTTGTTGTTTTTTTTTTTTTTTTTCATTGTATGCTTCAAATGCAGAGATAGAGCATATTGACAAATGTTTCGAATTGCTCTCTCTCCAGTGGCTTTGTCAGTCTATCAGCCACATTCCTCTTTGTGTCAACTCGTAGAATATTAATCTTTCCGAGGTGCACTGTATCCTTAACGAAAAACCACTTAAGATCCATCCAACGAGTAGAGTTCTTAGCACCCTTCTTTGTCATGAGAATATGCGTGTTAATATTGTCAGTCAGGATAACAATTGGCTTTTCAGTATCTTCCAGTTAAAGCGACTCCGCAATTTTCTTTAGCCATTGTGCGTCTCTTGCGGGTCTGTTAAGTGCACACCACTCAGAGGCAGTTGATGAAGGCGTGTTAATAGTCTGTTTCCTTGAATTCTAGATAATCGGAGCACCAGCAAAGAACCAAATTGTTCCTTCAGTTGACTTCTTGTCTGGCCAGTCTCCGTGGGAAGTATCTGTGTAGGCGTAAAAGCGTTGGTCCTTAACACATCCCAGAGTAATCGCAAAATCCTTTGTTCTTTTTAGATAACAGTAGACCTGTCGAGCAGCCTGGAGATCTCTTTCGGTAGGATTAGCAGCCCGATGTTGAAGTTTCATGACTGCAAACTTGATATCCGGTCTTGTCTCCACTGCTAACCAATTGAGACGTCCCACTATTGATCTGTATCTGGTGTGTTCTTTTCCGTGAAGAAGTGTCTCCGGGTCTTCGTTTTCATTATCCCAGATCCAGGAGGATGAAAGTGGGATTGCTGCTTCCTTACAATTCTGCATTTCTGCGAGTCGAAGAATTTCCTCAATATATACTTGTTGGGAAAGAGTGATTGTTCTGTTTTTGTAATCTCTCACGACTGCACTTCCAAGAAAACGTGATGGTTCACCTATGTCCTTAATATCGAATTCAGATTGAACTTCCTTAAAGATTTGGTCCACTTCTTCCTTGGTTGGAGCAGCAGCAATGAAATCGTCAACGTGTACAATCAGGTACCAGGCTGTCTCACCCGAACCTTTTATATACACACAGGGGTCGTCGTCAAGAGGTACAAAACCTATATTGTTGAGTTTTATATTCAAGTCTTCATTCCACAGCTTCGCCGAATCACGTAGTCCGTAAAGCGCCTGGTTTAGCTGACAAACCCAGCCTTTGGGACCAATTTCTGGCTCACTGTATTCAAAACCAGGTGGTTGTATAACGTAAATGACTTCCTCGTGTTCCCTCGACGCATTGAGGTATACTGCAACTGCGTCAAACTGCTTCCAGGCGTAGTTTCGTTGCGCAACAATTGTAAAAATGATCTTGACAAGAGTATTCGAGATAACCGGCGAATAGAAGATTGAGTCTTCCTTCTTTTGTTGATGGTTTCCACAGACAACCCATCTTGCTTTGAATCCGTAAACCTCATTTTTGTGGTTCACCTTAAGATCAAAAACCCACTAGCTTGGCAGAGCCTTTGCTCCCTTAGGTTTTCTCACAACTTCGTAAGTCGCCTTTGCAGTAACATTATCAATTTGATCTGCCATTGCTGCAGTCTATCTGTCGGAGAATTTGCATTTTATTGCTTGCACAACAGATTTTGGGATCTGCACATCTTTGACCAGAAGTGGTTTTCCATCGTAGACAAAAGGATTATCATGAGTCTGTCTGGATACCGCTCGTTTTGCAGAGAAAGAAGGGATAGATTCCTCCTCTTCTTCCTTTACCTAGACAGATGTTTCTCTGCTCCTAGATAGTCTCCTCTCCGCACTTTCTCTCTTTCGACGTTCTGTCAGTAGAGAAGGTGGGTTTGGATCTATATAGCGCTCTGGAGAACGGCGAACACGGGACGAACGACGTGGAATTGTTTGGGAAGATTCCATCGAGAGAGCTGAAGAATCTCTTGTTGTTGGAACTGAAGATAGCGAACTCTCTGGTTCTTCTCCTCCCTTATTCAATCTTTCTTGGGTCTGTTTCTCCAGTTGGTGTTGAATTTGTATGGGCTGAATCACCCGTGCTTGTTCAGGAATTTCCTGGGTTTGTTCAGGAATTGGCGGGGTCTTTTCAGACTGGAATTATATACGTTCTTCCTCTTCTAGGCGTAAGAAGTCCTGGTAGGTTGAAATAATATCACTTCCTTGGGATACTGTCGATTCAAGAACTATTTCTGAATCAGTTGTAGGTTCCACACGAGGATCTTCCTTATCGTGAGAGGCTCGCTGGTCTGGAACTTTAATATCCACTGTCTGTTTTATAACTTGAAGCGTAGGCTTTTCTTGCTGAAGAATCTGTTGGCCTCCCTTAGGTTAGGGTGAAGAAATACTCCACTTTTGATTTATCCTTAATGAAGGAGAAAGACTGTCCCTCAAAAGGTGTGGTCGTGGGGTCTCAGAAACCCTAACAATTTCAAAATCAGGTGTCTCCGACCGTTCAATAGAAGGGATTGGGATATTGGGAGGGTCCTCAAGAATTGGAGAAAGAACCTGTATCTCCTTCTGTTGTCTTTTCCTAGGCTGAGGTGGAATTTTCGGCAAAGGATTGATTTTCGATTGTTTATGTTGCAGATATATCTCCGGAGGATTCACCGGATTCGGTCTGTGAACTTGTTCATGAAGCTTCCTATTTGCTTTGACTCTCTCTCTAAGATCTTTGGTTGATTCTTTGAGAGAACTGGCTGTCTGAGATCCAGTTGGTTGGCTATTTGGGACCGGTCTCTTTGGAATGACCACCTCGATATTTGACTGACGAGGCTAGAAAATTGGTTGTCTTAAAGGAGAACTAGTCTGAATAGCAAAGTGCCTTTTCGGAACCTATGGAGTCGGGTCAAGAGTCTATACTGTTCCTGGAGTATCCGGACCGATCGAAATCCGTTCCGGGAGCTTCTTCTGGGTCACTTCCTCTTCTGAGTCGGAATCAGTTTCAATCTCCTGTATCCTGGGTCGGGGTCGTGGTATCCTGAAAGGATAACGCTTCTTTTCTTTAAAAGCATCAAAAACCATAGCTTCTGCACCCTGATCATCGGAATCTGGATCCTTGGGTTTCGGTTTTATTCTCGGAGTATCCCCCTTCAGATCATTGTCTCTATGATCTGCAAAAGGAAAAGTAACATCTCTCGATCGATGAATCCTGTTTGTCTCCGTGTCCCATACCTGGTAGATATAGCCATTGTCTCCTTCGTAACCGACAAGGTAGCACTTAGTTGCTCGTGGTTCCGATTTCTGGGATTTGATTCGTCTTTCCTCTGGAATGTGTATAAAAGCTGTTTCACCCCAAGCGCGAAGAAAAGAGAGATCAATAGGCTCCATTGTATCGTAAAGTGGATCCTATCCCTTCCGAAACTTAGTGATCGGAATCAGTCCAGTGTGTGGATTCGCCAATCTATTGTAGATATAGGCTGCTGTTTCCACTCGGAGAGGCCACAGTTCATCCGGAAGCTTAGCGTCCAGACCCATTGTCCTTTGTATCTTATTGATCACACCACCCATTCTCTCTGATCTTCTATTTGCCTGGGGAGTGTACGGCGGAGAAATCTCCACAACCATACCTTCACTTTGTTGACAGGTCATGTGACTTGCATGTGATCTCCCAGTACTTTAGTCTTAGCATGTAGATAGTTTCTTCTCTTCTTCTCTCTCTTTACGCGCAATACAGAGATTTCCAGTTATCCCTACATCTTCATTGTAGTTACTGCTTATCTCTCTCACACTTTCACCCTATTTCTTGAAAACAAAGAATTCCGTTCCACCATCGCAGCGGAAAAAGGCAGGCAATCTCTGTCTCAGCAAACGCTGTCGTTTAGCGTACTTGATCAGAGCTTCAGAGACTTGATCTTTCGTCTGAAGAGTGATTGTATCAATGTGTCCAGTCGCATCGTCAATGATTGGAATATAGTAGCGCTTACCACCAATACCAACTGGTTGAATTTCTTGAGTGTCACAGTGGAACTTGACTCCTGGTTGACTGTGTCTCTTCTGGGGAGTTCGTGAAATCTGTCTTTTCGACTTCCCTAGTTCACAAGGTTCACAGGTATTACCAGATTGACCGCTATTCAACGACGCGCAGCACACGGGATCTCAGGTGCCTTCCGAACGGTCTCCGCCGACGTGCTCAATACTCAGCTCCACCTCAAGCCTATAGCCCAACGCCTGGAGGAGGGTAGGTTGAAAGCCCTGACTCGCCTGGCTACATCCCCAGCATACCGGGCAATACGTATACGGCGCACATACCACCGAATACGTATCCTCCACACCGCTTTGGAGACTGCGGAGGAGGACCTCCAGTTAGAAGGGGAGTATAACATAGACGAGATGGAGGTCCGCCTCCCATTCGCCGTACCGCCATGGTGGGAACCCCCACAAGTGGACAGCGCAGCCAGCAAGGAAGAAGCAGCATTCGTCCACTGGATGAACAACACCATCCACCCAGACACCCCCCGTATCTATACAGACGGATCAGGCCACCACGGGGAGATTGGCGCATCCGCGTACTTTAAACCACTGGGAAACAGTCCCGCGATTGAGCGATCGGCGTACTTCGGAAGCGAAAGACACCACAATGTGCACGCAGCGGAGATCGGGGGCCTGATACTCGCACTACGGATGACCCTCGACAACCCCCAACTCCAACGGGATGTCAATGTCTACTCAGACAACCAAAGCGCCCTGCAGGTGATTCGGAACCCGCGCCAGAACAGCGCCCAATACCTGATCAAAGAAGTCGTCCGACTCCTGGATTACCGCCGCCAGCAAGGCTGGACCACCCGCTTCTTCTGGATCCCAGCCCACTGGCACGAGGAAATCACGGGCAACACCCACGCCGACGCCCTCGCCAAGAAAGCCACCGGCTGGCGCGAGGAGGAACGGGACACCCTCGGTCCCCGGGCAGAGCACCTAGCCGGCCTACCCCCCAGGACGTTACAGTCGGCAGTCAACTGCTGGGTCCGCCGAAAAGTGAAACAGGCGTGGGAGGACAGCTGGGCCAATCCCACAGCCAACGCACCGGGAAGAGACCTCAGGAGGGTCATGCCACACCTCGAGAAGCACGGCCTAGACCTCTTCGCGAGGCTCACGGCCCCGGAGCGCTCGGCGCTGATCCAGGCGCGCACCGGCCATATCGGGATCAATGCAGTCCTCTTCAGATGGGGGAAAGTGGACTCCCCCGACTGCCCACACTGCGAAGGAGAAGACGAGACGCTAAATCACGTCCTCTTCCTATGCATGAGTTACGCAGGTTTACGAACCGAGATCTGGGGTGCACAACGGGCACCGAGGACACTGCGCCAGGCACTGGGGCCAGAGAGTGCCAAGGAGACAGCACGCTTCCTGCTGGCTACAGGGCGTCTGCAGTACCTCCTACCCCCAACACCAATACCGGACGACGACGAGACCGACACCGATCATTGAAATACTAACCAACAGCACACACACACACACTACCTCTCGGCCCGAAACGGGACAACAACGACCCTCTCACAAGGAACCATACGCACGCGGCAAAGGTTCAAACCTGATGGGGAAGGCACCTCCAGGGGAAGCACACAGCGCGTGACTCCGTTAATTTACCGCACTCCCGATCCGCCCTCATGATTCACTCTTTGACACAAAAGACGACGTGAGCCGTGGCAGCGGGGATTCTAGCAGGCTTTCTTGATAGAGGGGAACAACGGGCACACAACAGGGCACAGAGGCATACGGGGGCAAAGAAAGACAAAGCCAAACCGAGACAGAATGTAACGGATAAAGATCCTTACAACCTGGAGACTGACAATACGGGAGTCAGCTGATATAGGATCAATATATAATCAGCCAAGTATCGTGACCTGATCGTGAGTAGACTGCGGTATATCCGCTCCAATGGATATCAGATCGATCCTTATATCCGCAATTTGCGGATATTGGATATGAGTTGATATCCACATCCGCACTGCGGATATGAGTTCATATCCATATCCGCACTAGCATAACTCTCGCTTACTTTCCCCCTTATAGCCTATCACATGATCTTAATGCAGCTTACCAATATTTCCTTACCACTGAAATAAACGTATGTTTAGTCTTGACAGAACCAACCCCTTAAATCGACGGTCGGCACTTTGAAATTTTAGGAAATAGACATGTATCGAAGGTCTCCTTATACAGTATTTGTAGGTGGTCTTATAGTTTTCTTAGTCCGACGTTATATTGTAAAGGTGGCCGTAGATTGACGATTTTGTGGTAAGTTATACGTAGAAATATATATTTACCTACTGTCAACCATAATAAACTTCGTAGGAAACAGAACATAGAAAATCAAAACTGTTATTATTAGATAAATTCTTTTAGTTTTAGGCTCAAATAAAAGCTAAAAGTCCTATCTATCTACTGATTATTTTTTTAATTTGTTCCGACTACTAGAACTTGAGAAATCCGAGATAGAAGTTCTCGAAATGCGGACTTAACGAGTTTCGAGGTCTTGCGGATATCTTGTGGATATCCACAATTAGACTGCGACATCGCCCATGGACGGGCGGGTGGGCAGTGCCCACGGGCCTTATATAAGCGGGCGATGGGCACTATCAATACGCCCATGGACGGGCCCTACCCTTAGGGCCCATTGTCCATGGACACCGTGGGCGCCCGTGGGCCTTTTTAGTAAGCAAAATTAGCGCAACACGTGATTTTTATTGACAGATTTCAAAATATTTCAACTAAATTTATATTTTTTATATATTTACAATCATAATTCCGGATTTTTAATAAGATATATATAAATATATATACTATAATTTACTATATATCTAATTTTTATATATATTTAAGACAACTTTATATAATGGTGGGCATCGTGGGCATGCCCGTGGGCCTTGGGCGTTATGGACGGGCACTCGAAAATCTAAATAGCCCAAGGCCCACCGTGGACGGGCGATGGGCACCTCCTAGGTGCCCACGGACGGGCGATGTCGCAGTCTATCCACAATATATCCACAGTATATCCACAAAATATCCTCAAGATATCCTCAAGATATCCTCAAGATATCCTCAAGATATCCTCAAGATATCCTCAAGATATCCTCAAGATATCCTCAAGATATCCTCAAGATATCCTCAAGATATCCTTAAGATCCGCAGGATATCCTCCAATTATCCGCACTAATATACAACACAGCCAATCATCTAGGTAAACCACATCAAAAGTAAGTCTAAGTCAGAATATCCTAGTACGTTTACTTTACCCCTGAAAACCTCTACTAGTTCAGATGTAAGCCTCTCTATTCTTTTAAGCACCCTACTATATTACATGTTATAATTGTTAACTTCTCAATGTCTCAATCACAGTTCTTATTCACCAATTCGGATATAGATTTAGCTTCTGATCGGATTTATCCTGACAACTTCTCTGATTTTTTGGGTATCCAAACACCGGTCCCATCGATATCGCCGACTCGTTCAACCTTTGCGCCCTTATCCCTTACTCGCGTCGGACCTCCCCTTCAAAAGCACTGGGTTTTATATCCATCTGATTCTATGTGTGATGATATAGAGGACTTACGGAATAAATTCGTTAGTTGGTGGCTTACAACTGAGTATGGATCTCAGTCTGATATAAAGAACACAATTCGATGGGAATCAAAAAGCAAATCGGATATCTGGGACAGCTTCTACCAGGTTGCGAATAACAAAAATGGAAAGCCGAAGGTTATGTGTAAGGCATGCCTCTGTACAATTGGCCATCCAAGATTCCGGCGTGCTGGTTCTTCGCCTATGACAGCGCACCTCAAAACTGGAGCATGTTCAAAGAAAAGTGGCCCGAGAATCGACCAGCTTATCAAAAGAATGGTATGTTAACCGGGTTACTTAACTGGTGTTACTACAGTAGGCAAGTCCTTTATAATTTAGCAGCTAACATTAAGTACTACAATCTAGCCAGGTACCACTAGTATATCATTCACCCAAGACCGTCTCTCCGATGCTATTCTGAGATTCATTTCAACTGCACATCTGCCCTTTCGAGTGATCGAACACCCCCAATTCCACCGCATGTTAGAGGTTGCTCAGCAATCATCCACTAAACTTACGATTCCATCAGCACGAACCATTCGACGTCATCTCGATATCACAGTCCAGAATAACCAGAAGGGGATTCTACAGAGACTTCCAGAGGGGTGCCGGCTATCGATAGCCTTGGATTGCTGGACTTCTCCTTTCCAGCAGGCCTTTATGGCTATCACTGGTTACTTTATCGATCATAACTGGGATTACTGTGAGGTTCTTCTAGGCTTTGAGCCTCTCCATAGCTCCCACACTGGTGAAAATCTCAGTAAAACCGTGACCCAGATCCTAACAGAACATAGTATCTCGGATCGTATCCTGTCAGTGACCACAGACAACGCAACCAACAACAATACTTTGATGCAGAGTATCCAGGAGAACCTTCAGTCTCAGCATTCATCAGATATCTCGATCTTCCGCGTCCCATGCATCGCGCATGTGATCCAACTGAGTCTCAATGAGCTTCTTGGGAAGCCTAAGGCAGTGCCAAGTAATAAGGAGATCGAGTTAGAGTGGTCTGACGAAAAAACCCACTCCTTCCAGAATAAGCGCAATATCTCCGGCGGTATCCAGATCACAGATACATTGAAAAAGGTATATCTTCTACCCCTAGATCCTTATAATGGCTAGACTAATAAAAGTATGGAAGATCCGAGGACTAGCAGTCTTCATTAATGCAAGCCCACAACGTCGGGAGGCATTTATGGCCCTGCAGCCGGAGCCTGCATTGATTCCAATCCAAGATGTTCGGACACGATGGAACTCAATATTTCTGATGCTCAACCGGGCCAAGAAGCTCCAGCCATTCTATGATCAGTATTGTACTGATCATCAATATCTTTATTTCAAGCTCGATCAAGAAGAGTGGCGTCAAGTCGAATATCTTCTTCTTCTGACAAAGCCCTTCTTTGATTTCACAATGATGCTGTCAAAGACCAAGGATATTACCGCACACAATATCTACAGTATCTACAACAAGCTTTTCTCCTATCTCGATGCAGCCGAGGCGAAGCTTAAGAATAAAGGTGTGATCTGGAAGAAACGGATGTTGCGGGCACTCCAAACAGCAAAGAAAAAGCTCTCCAAGTACTACACTGCCACCGAATACGAGCCTTATGGTGACATCTACGCTCTAGCAACAATCTTCTCTCCATCAAAGAAGGTCCGGTACTTTTCCTCGACTGATTGGCAGGGCGATATTGATTATGTGAATCGTTATCAAGAGGTCCTAAACCGAGAGTTTGATCGATATAGGAAGATGCTTACCTATGATGCCAATGACCTAGCGGCACTGGAGACTTCTGGAGTAGCTATTGATGAGAATGATGACTGTGATCTTGATGCTGCTTGTGCATCGCAAAACCAGCCATTGGAAGAGCTTGCAAAACCAGATGACAACGAGATTGCACGATATCTTGCTCGTGGAACTGAGCGACAGAAACCTCGACTTTTCTGGAAGGAACATGAGCAGAGCTTCCCGACCCTGGCAAGGATGGCAAGGGACATTCTATCTATCCCTGCTAGTGGTGCTGGTGTTGAACGACTATTCAATTGTGCTCGTGATATCTGTCATTACCGTCGTGGTCAATTGAAGCCGAGTACAATCCGTGGCCTGATGCTGCATCAGTTTGCTACCAACTTTGATCTTCGATATGAGGAGCTGGGGATTATCAAAGAGTATCTATCCCAAGGTGAAGCTGCTTTGCTAGATCAAACCCGGAGATCATTACCACAGCTTGAGGTCTTGGAGCCTATCAGTGATAACGAGGAGGAGGATCAAGAGACTGGACTCGAGGCTACCCAGCACACTGAGAGCGGTGGTAATGACTCGGATGATGATAGTGCCGAGCGACGTAGACGGGCAAAAGGAAAACAACCTCAAAAACGACCATACGACGCTGTTGAAGAGGATGATGAGCTTCCAGAAATACCGGTGGATAGGAGCATGCCAGGCCGTTCAGGGCGGATTCGAAAACAGCCAAGGCTACCAGATGGCTTCCAGTTAGTATAATGGGATAGTGCCAGTATTAGAGCTCGGGCTTTACCCGTGCACGCTGCCAGTCTCCCCCCAGCCCAAGTTTCTGAACACGGTCATAAAAGAGGGAGAGACCCCTGCTATAAGAGGATTTCTGACCGAGGTCAGAGAATAGGCGCTGGGGCCCAGGAACTACCGGCGCTCACCACCCTACAACTTTAAGAATGTATAACACTATCGTGGAGTTCCTACATAGTAAAACTCCTAAACTTTAGCTAAACAGCATACAGGCGCCGTTTAATTGACTCAATTCGACCGTAGCCCTTCACAGTTAGATCTATAAATAGTATATATGAATGAATAAGAAGATTTAAATTCATACAACCCCCAAAAGATCCAGATTTTGATTATTTGACATAACATACTATTACACGAAAAATACAGAGGAAAACATAAAATTAATGCACACCCCTCGAGGTCACGAGTCTAGGCATGTTTGTATTGTTTGATATCCATTGGATATCCGCAAATATCCAATGGACATGAGGTCCATATCCAAATCCGCAAGGCTGCGGATATGGATTTAGACCTTGCCAACTCCCATGGACCCACTCCCATGAGAAAGTCTTGGCGGTCAAAATTAATGCCAAGCCCGACTATCACTGCCTATTTAGGTAATATAATTCCCTAAATAGGCTTAGCCTAGTCCCATGGGAGTGATTTTACTCCCATGGGACCAGGATATGGGACCAAAATTTTCTTAGTCCCATGGGAATTGGCAAGGTCTATATGGATTGTGGATATCCGCGGATATTGTGGATCGTGCCGCAGTCTAATCGTGAGGGGTTCGTCACATGACGGCCACGTCAGTCGATCAGATGGTTTATCCTATAGTCTGGGATCCCCCTGGATCCCACTTACTCCTGTAAGAATTAGTCTTGAGACAGTTCCACACAATACATTGTATTCGTCTCCTCTCACAGAGTCCTTGTATCTTACTCGGTTGACAGGCCTTACACCTGAGACCAGTATACCTTTACACAGAAGGACGGAAGCAACGCGCTGAACCAAGACAACCGCACGAACTGGGCAGACAATAGACATTCATAAAAGATCAAGGCAGACCGCGCAAGAACAAGCAGAGGATGGAAAGGCAATTACGAGGGGACGGGATGGAACAGGATGGAACATATACTCTCAAGAAAGCCTAGCTAGAAGACACTGCTTCGGCCGTTGTCGACTCGGAAAGAGCCCCGAAAGGCGGCTGATACTCGAGTATAATGCATATCTCTCTCTCTCTCTCTCTCTCTCTCTCTCTCTCTCTGATACTCGAGTATAATGCATTTCTCTCTCTCTCTCTCTCTCTCTGTTAAAATTTGGATGAATCCTCACGTTTTCTGCGAGTCTTCAATGAAAAGATGATAGAAAAGTATCAAAAAGGATGAAAAGATTCAAGATTTTTGATTGGATTGATTGACAAAAGAATTGTGGAGAAGAGAAGATCGGATCCACTCCCTCCCGTTGATAAAACTCTGATATTTGCAATGTTTGCAATATTTGCGTCACGTGACTGGCGAAAACTCTGCACCTAGATCACGTGATCTGAAAATTCCACACTGAGCAGGACAAAAACACAGTGTAAAGGTGACACCGTATCGTCCAAATAGCTCTGTGGCTTGTGATTGGCTGAATCTCCTGTCCACGTAAAGGTGACGTGCGGAAGAAGCAGTCCAAGAATGTTGTCTGTCAAAAAACCTTGGTGGCTTCCTGTCGACAAGGGGGTTCCTGTACACTGGATACTTGGGACCACGGAGATCCTGTAAGTCTCCAAGCT